>NW_006400299.1:20970-25053 GCF_000299155.1 Elephantulus edwardii
CACCTTAGTCTCCAGAGAGACACCATTGCTCTTCAGTACTTTGGAGAGGTCCCTAACTTTATTCTATTCTATATAATATTTTGGTTAATAATTCTATCTAATACATAGAATAGTCTAGAGAGCATTATACTGAGTGAAGTAACTTAGTTTCAAAGGACAACCAGTGGATCAGGCCAATATTGTAAAAATAATAGGATCACCTGGATAAGATGTGTCTAAATGTTCACAAAAGAGAGAGGAATATGTTCAATAGAATCTCACAAGCTTGTAAGAAACAGGATGGTAGGATAGTTCCTGTACTTTGAGCATGTTCTATGAGGGGCTAGTCCCTGGAGAAGTGCATCACGTTGGATAAAGCAGAAGGCAAGAGAGGGAGTTCCTCAAGGATACATGGATTGACGCAGTGGCTAAAACAGCGGGCTTGAACACAGGAGAGATGACGAGGACAGTGCAGGCAGGATCAGGAGGTTTTGTTGCGTTGAATACAGGATTGTTAGGACTTAAGCGTATTGTAAGGAATTCTGGGAGCTTAGTGGTAGGGCACTGCATTCCCAATGCAAACGTTGTTAAGTGCCTTTGAGTCCAGAGTGACTCATAGAGACCTTAAGAACAAAAGACTTGAACTCTGTCCGCTCTAACCTGCACCATCCTCACACTACCTGCACACAAGTACCCATTATACCAGTCGCCCTGTTAATCCACCTGGTCAAGAGTCTTCCTCTCTTTGGTCGATCCTCCACCCTTCTCTGTATCATGTCCTTCTCCAAGAAATAGCACCTCCTAGCAGCATGCCCAAAATATGTGAGGTGAAACCTCGTCATTCCTGCCTCCAAAGAGCACTCCAGCCGCACCCTCTCCAAGACATATCTGTTTGTTCTCCTGAACATCCATGGGATGCTCAGTGCTCTTCTCCAATTCCATACCTCAAAGGTGTCACTTGTTTTTCTGTCCTCCTAATTCACTGTCCAGCTCTCAAGTGCATAGCCAGTAATCGGAAAATGTCCTGAATCAGAGGCACCTTAGTCCTCAAATGGAAAGCATTACTCCTCAATAATTTCGACTAGACCCTAACTGCAGATTTCCCCAGTGTAATGTGTATCACAATGGTACCAAGGGTGTCAAATGTAAAAAATGAAAAGGTACACAATCAAATCTGTCAGCTTCTCCACAGCAAGAAGTTGTCCAATCTCCTGTGCAATTAACCCTCTTTGAAAACGGACTATGAGCTTACTCTTCTTTTCTACAGAGGGTATGCTGTAAAGTTTGGTTTCACCCTGGGTTTATCAGAGGTCATTCCCCCCTTTCCTCTTCTTTCTTTTTCACTGTCACTCTTTGCATGGTCTGCCTTTCACTAATTATGCCCCTGTCTTGATAAACCTTTTTCACTTGTTTTACTAAATTGTCACTCTTATATGTCAATTCACTTAACGACACTCATTTCAACTAACCCCTGGGGGAATTAATAGCGAGTGGGGAAGAGAGAGAACTCTGGGTTTAGCACATTTTAATACTGACCCACCAGTTGCCAAGAGCAGCACAACCAGTGCCCTGGGTACACACAGAATCTTTCTCAAGATGTCAGATTTCTGTGTTTCTGAATTTGAGCGAAGACCTTGAAGCCAGCCTTCCTGTGCACACACTCGTGCATTTAGTAGCACTCGGAGCCTGTTTAGGAGGTAATGGGTCCCTGATTGCAGCATCAGCAAACGTCGTTTATGCAGGAATTGCTGAGCAACATGGATATGGATTCTCCTTCATAGTGTTTTTCAGAAAGCAAAGCAGAAAATCATCCTCAAGATTCTGGATGACAATTCAGAAACTAGCAACACATTCCTGCAATGCACTGTGCTTTCAAGATGTTCTAGTTCAGCTGCTGGATGACTTGACTGATGGCTTTCAGCATGAGAGCCAGACTGGCCTTCTCACTGATGTGGCCTCCTGCCCAGTGGCAATATGATATCTCCTTGCTGCTCATGTTGTGGGGGGCTAGAAATCTGACCTGTCACTCACATCAAGCTGCATCTCATGACCCCAAAAGCTCTTTGGAGAAGAACCAAGTGCTTACATGGGTGCTTACTCTGAGATGCCCTGAGTTGGAGACGCAGTGCAATAGGCTGTTGGCACACCTACTCCTAGTCCGCTGGATGATGAAACATCATGGCTTCCTCCTAAAGACTAGAACACAAAAATAGATGCACTTTACTTGAGATCTACAGAAAAGTGTTCATTATTTCAAAATACATCTATTCTATGTAAGAAAGGACACAAATGCAATTATCTACCCCACTTGGCTCTTGCTTCTTTTCAGGCTTTATACAGTTGTTCTCTTTGTAATCACACTCTGTGTTAATATAATCAGCGTTCATGCCATGTACTCTTTGAATACATATTCTTCCTGGGGAAAGACATACAGGGTACAATGAAATTGTTCTTTGACCATGTTACGGAATTGGGTTATTTCTTATATTATGCCAAAGCAGTTAACATTATATAAAACGAAATTGTATCTATATTTTTTCAGGGGCATTTTCAGTTGTTAATGAAAAGTTCATAAATTTGACTTGTAGAAAGTTATGTACATGCCTTAACTGTGTTCAGCAATACTTTCTATATTTTCAGTGTCATGGAATAGCTGTTCTCATTTAAAAGTGGTGGCAGGTATTTATTTCCCACCCCACCCCCCCAAAAAAAAGCAGTTAAGTCTGCACTGCCTGTAGGACTGGTGGATCCATTAGCATTTACTATAGCTCTGGCGGCCTAGTGGCAAGAATTTGTGCTGCAATCCCATAGGCAGGAGCTTTGAGGCCATCAGCTGCTCCTGCGGAGAAGGATGGGTAATTTCTTCCCATGCGATAAACTACCTTTGAAAACCTGCCAGAAGGTCAGTTGTAGGTTGGCTCCGATTCAAAGGTGCACAACAACAATAATCCTTCTTAGCGGCACTCCATCATCTCAGCCACGAGAAGAAAGGCCCTCCAGGGCTGTGGCTCTGCTACATCAGCGTCATACTCTGCTAGAGGAGGGAGTGATACAGCAGACTCTGTTTGGTCTGGGAAATACCTTAAGAATCAATTATTTAATACAGATTAGTGGCTTGGAGGTAAGAAACTACACTGCAATCTCAAAGGCATGCCGTTCAAATCTACCAGCTGCTTCGTGGGAAAAAGACGGGCATTCTCTTCCCAAGTGACTACCTGGCTCTGTAAACTCACTGGAGGGTCAGCTATGAGTTGGTCCTGCCGCAGCCCAACTCAGCAATAACAAAAACATGTTCAGGAGTAAGAGGTTTACAAGTACTCTTGGAGCACTGGAACCAGGATACGGGAGAACTTTGTCCTACCATCCCTGTTGCTGCCAACCCAGGGAAATTGTGCCCTTTCTACATTTTAAAATCTAGTTAGTCGGCTTGCTGTGCCAGTAACCCAAAAGGCCTAGCCTCCCTGGCCATTCTAATCCACCCGCGGATCCACAGAAGAAAGATGCACATTCTTCTCCCACACAATTTATATCGCATTGGAAACTGGAACTACGAGTCAGTCCCAACTTGATGGTAGTGACTTATGAGCATTTGTAAAACAGCACCTTGATTTCTTTTCCTGATAGGCTGGAGAAACTCTGTAAGAATAAATCATTTGGACTCATGAGCTATTTACAAATTCTTCAGAAGCAGAAGTGACAGTCAACTCATTTTTATTTCAGAGTACGGTTTTGGAGATCATAGGAAAGCCTTATGTGGACAGACTTAATAGTCTGCAAAATGCTCTCAAGTTTCCAGGAAGAAGTTTTCCCCCTCCATATTTACTCTGCTCCCCTCCTTCTCTGCCTTCCTAAAGTCTAGGTATTCCCTAAACTTTGACAATATAAGACAATATTTCAAAAAAAAGAAAAGAAAAAGAAAAGCGGCCATGTGCTGCTTCTGACTTGATAGCAACTGTAACGACTCAGAGAAATTGCAATAGCTTCAAGAAATCTGGGCAAAGAGTATAGCAAAGTAACACAAACCCAAATTTTACCCTTACTCAGGAAGACAGTTGTTGCTGTGTACCACTGAGTCAGAAAAGACCCATAGCTGACACTCCAGTG
>NW_006400299.1:26003-27032 GCF_000299155.1 Elephantulus edwardii
ATTCTTGGATTGTATTTGGTGACCTCTCCCTCCTGAGTCAAGCAGAAGGGTTTCCGTAGAAAGAATTTAGCTTCATTTTTATGGAATTCTCTTTGCGATTTCCTCCCTGGCAATTTAAAAAAAAAAACCAAAAAACAGGGAAGCTGGGTTTGGCACTTCAGTTCTTTCAGCTGTTTGACCCCTGCTTCAGGTTCTCTCTTTCTCCTCAATGCTTGGTGTCCTGTCTCTTTCTTTATTCTTTACTCTCAGCAGACAATATGTGAATACAACTTAGTTTCCACCCAAGTCATTTTTCCTCCATTAAAACTCTGGCTTATCCATGTTTTGGTTGTGGTGGTGTGCAGTTACATTGGAACCAACTCATAGCTGATCCTCTTCAGGGTTCTTAGAGGCAGTTAACAGCACAGGACAAGACTGACAAACCTTCTCCCGGGATTGGTGGATTTGATCTGTGTGCTTTTGGGATTGCAGCACAGCTTCTTAACTGCTGAGCCACCAGAGCTCATCTATAGTACAAAGTATATTTGGTTGTGATTGACAGAGTACAGACTGATAGAAAGCATAGTTTATAATTCAGATTTGGGAACAGGAATATATGAGAAATAAAAACAAAAAAGAGTGCCACATAGTGGTACTTTTAGGGTAAAAAATTAGAGAGCAGCAACTGAGAGGATAGCACAGAATCAGAAAGTGTATGATTTCTCTGGGCCAGGGTTTGTTTTGAATCAGGGCTGACTTGACATCATCTAACAACAAAAATGGATTCCTATTGATTCCTAATGGGAATATGGAATTCCTCATATACTCTCCCGACTCTTGTAAGTTTATTATATACATATTAAATATGTACTATATAGTATAAATATACAACCAATACTAAACACATTTATACATATAAGTATTTGTTGTTGTTATGTGCCGTCGAGTCGCTTACGACTCATAGCGACCCTATGTACAACAGCCCTAAACCCTGCTCTACCCTGTGCCAATCTCACTGCCTCTGACACATCCATCCCGATTACCCCAGTC
>NW_006400299.1:27132-100394 GCF_000299155.1 Elephantulus edwardii
AGGGGGGGGGCGGGGAGAGGGGTGCAACAATGAATGGATGAAATTCCAAAATCTCTGTAGATGTTCATTGAAATGAAAAATAAATTAAAAAAAGAAGAAGAAAGGGAAATACAGAGGAGCCTGCCAGCAGAAAATTCAAACACAAAGACTCAGAAATGAGGGGGAAATTTCAAGCTGCAAAGTTGGATGCAGGAGGAAGGGAAACCGTGGGGAAACCAGACACTGGGAAGGACTTGAACTCCACAGAAGAAAAGGAGGTGGGGGTGGGGGAAGCCTACCCAGCATTTAGGTGAGGGCCTTGGGGCCAGGGCCACATCAGCAGGATCAGCCACCTAGAGCTAGGCAGACGTCCATCCCGGAGAAATTCCACTTGAACCTGAAAGAGGCCCACAGAAGGATCACAGTGAGCACACCAACCTCATCTTGAGACTGGCAAGAAGATGCCACCAGGCTCAGTAACACCATTTTAAAAGGAGAGTCCCTCACTCTCTCTTCAACAGTAAGCAATACCTTGTAGAAAGCCTGGTTTTGTTAGGTGCCTTCAGTTGGCTACCAATCATAGAGACTCTATGAACAGTCTGGAAAATGGCAATGCTTTACCTCCCCTACTTTGAACATGTGGGTAGGCCAGGCTGTTCTCTGCAAAGGGATCACATGCTTGGAGAGATGGAAGGTCAGTGAAGGGGATGAGGAACCCCCAATGGGATGGACTGACAAGATGACTTCAGCAATGAGCTCAAGAGTATCAGGGATAAAGATGGCACAGGACAGGGCAGGGTTCCGGTGGGCTAATCGGAGTGTTGCTATGAGTCGTACTCGACTCCATGGCACCTAACACAGCACCATCCCCACGGTCTCCTCAATGCTCACAGAAGGCCTGTGCCTTGAGGACACCAGAAAAGTCTTGAGCATCTACAGGGAGCTGTTGGGTTGAGATTTCTTGAGCCTGTTAGATTTCAAGTGAACGTGGGAATATGGGAAGACAGCTTTTACTAATATCTTCTTATATTTTTTTTTTAAAGTATGGATCTTGCAAGATTTAGAAGATCAAATAGGTAAGTAACAACACTTTGCTGTATAAGCCAATAGTCAAGTCATGCTTGTCCTAAGCAGCCTGAGACAGGGCAGAGGAAGTAAGACCAATGATGGAAATGACATAAAGAATGGACGTGTGTGGTTCTTTTCATGTCTTAACAACAAAATACAAAAAGATAGTGAACTTATGAATGATCTGTTTTTAACAGTTTTTTATATTGTTTGTATAAAAGATGATCTTTTTTTGTCATAAAAGCATAGCTTTCAACCAAATTTGGAAATAATCAAAGCTTTGTAATTGGCTGAGTTCATTTGGGAAATGGACACATGATGAATTGTTTTGGATGTTTCTGTTCCCTGTGATGATTCCCTGTGAATACAGTAAGGGATTTCATAGGCACCTATTTCAACCTGGAGATGTTCTTGCTCTTGGTACCTGGTGGAGACTTATCACGTTTGGAGTTCTAGGTGCTAAATTCTTCCTCTCTCCACTATATTATTCACTCCTTTTTCAAAGAGAATTCAAGGGCGGGAAGATAAACTTGCTGGGCTTGTATTCCACGGGCCACCAGCCTCACCAACACCTCCTCTGTCGTCACCAGGACCAGAACCTTCACCACGGCGTCTGGTCGAGTCATCAACCGGTCCCCCCACACCGTCTACCGCACCCCTACCTAGGGTCACCATGTGTACCAGCCCCACACACGGCCGACGTGGCCGCAACCACCAATCACGAAACCTCCCGGCCCCCCAACAGCACCTACCCCACACCAGCATGTCACACCACCTACCGAGATCCGCACACCGCCTACGACCCCAACACAGTCACTCCACCTACCAGACCCCCCAAACCGCCTACGACCCCAACACAGTCACCCCAGCTACCGAACCCCCCACACCGCCTACGACCCCGCCACAGTCACCCCAACTACCGAACCCCCCACACCGCCTAAGATGCCGCCACAAACAGTTACCCCAACTACCGAACCCCCCACACCGCCTAAGATGCCACCACAAACAGTCACCCCAACTACCGCCCCCCTCACACCGCCTACGCCCCCGCCACATGCTGTCATCCCAGCTACCGAACCCCCGACACCGCCTACGTCAACCCCACATCCTGTTTGGACACCTAAGGGTCCCCCCAAACAGCCTACGTCAACGCCGGACCCGGGCTCTACCGGACCCCGCACACCGTCTACACTGTCTGCGTCGACCAAGGTCACGGGCTCGACACCTACCGGACCCCCAATGCCGTCGACACTGTCTACGTCGACGCAGGTTCAGGTTTCTGATGGACCCCCTAAAACGCCTACGTCGACTCAGGTTCCGGGTTCGACGCCTACCAGACCCCCAACACCATCTACATCAATTCCAGTCCCGGGCTCGACGAAAACGCCTACGTCGACACAGGTCCCGGGCTCGACCAGACCCTACACACCACTTACGCCCCCGCCACATTCCACACCAACCTCAGGACCCCACACACGGCCGACGTCACCGCCGACGTCGCCGCAGCTCCTGGTAATTCCATCTACTGGACCCCCCAACACCATCGTTCCGGACACTCCACCTACCGAACCCCCACACCCCAACGTCAACATCGCTCCAGGGGTCACTCCACCTACCGGACCCCCCACCACCAACATCGCTCCAGGGGTCACTCCACCTATCGGATCCCCCAACACCATCGTTCCGGACACTTCACCTACCGGACCCTCCACACCCCTACGTCAACATCGCTCCAGGGGTCACTCCACCTACAGGACCCCCCAACACCAACATCGCTCCAGGGGTCACTCCACCTACCGGATCTCCCAACACCATCGTTCCGGACACTCCACCTACTGGACCCCCCCACACCCCTACGTCAACATCGCTCCAGGGGTCACTCCACCTACAGGACCCCTCACACCCCTACGGTCAACATCGCTCCAGGGGTCACTCCATCTACTGGACCCCCCACACCCCTACTGCACCCCTGCCTCCCCTGATACCTTCCCCAGCTCCACCTGTTACACCACAGCCAGCAGAAGCAGCTCCACCACTTCCTCCCCCACCGTCGGCCTGCACCACCAGCGCTCACCCAATCTGGGCGGTGGCCTCTCAAGGGGCTCAGGTCAGTGAGAAGCAGAGCAGAGCCGCACCTGGCACCGCCCCAGCCTTGGCCGACAGATAAGAGAAGTCATCGGACGCTATTTAGGTGGCCCCACAAGGACCCACACCACTCCGCTGAGCACTGAACAGCTCAAACTTGGTGGGAGAGGACTGAATTCTAACGGTCAGCACTGCAGAGACCTCAGGTGAGATGGACTGACACGAGGGACCGTGGCAGTGGGGCCCCGGGTGTCAGGTTTGCTCAGGAGAGGGCAAGCTTCAGAACCAGTGTTTCTAGGGTAGCTAGGAGTCATAGTCCACTCAGGGCACACAACAGCAGCAATGTGTTCTTCAGGAGCTTTGCTCAAACTTTTCAGTGGATCAACATTCCCCCTCTTTCTGCCCTGTTTGTTTCATTTCCAAGCAGCCAGCTACCCTGCCCACTGCCTTCTGGTCTTTTGGAGTGAATGTTAATTATTATGTTTCACTTGAATAATATCCTCCTGCTCCCCCATAGGTAAACAAGAGGCAAAGAACAAAGTGTGAGAGACAACTGTAGGAGCGTCACAATAATTAAGGAACCATATAAGCAGGAGTGGTATCCACTTCCTAAACAACTCTATGAACTTTGATAAATGATGATAGTGAATAGAAAGGCTTCAGGCCTTTTGTTCTTAGGGTTACTCTATTTTGTCATGCTGGATTCCATGGCAGTCAACAACAACAACAAAGAGGGAACAATTTGAGTATAATAGTATGATTGCAAACATTTTTGTTGTAAAGGCAAACATTTTAAAAGTCATCAGTTTTCTAGGAAGAGTCTATGTTTTGTGGGAAGTGTTCCATCTTGGTAGGTTGCGAAAGGGAGTGCTCCTGTCCTCCACTTACTGTTCCCATCAACACACCCACAATACAAAACCATCTTCTCTGAGGCCAGGCATGTCCCTGCTCTTACTTTTTCATCTGATTCTACTCCTAATTCTAACATTGAAGAAACCTGCCAGGGCTCTCACTGTTCTATAGCTGTATTAGAAAAATCACTTGCAGTGAACACACAGCACTCATGGTTCTGGTGTTCATTAGGGAAGTTAATGGGTTACAAGTCCTCAGTCAGCACAGTTTTCTTAAAGATCCTTTGACTTTCAGCGTCATAGCATCAGGGAAGTGTTAGGAAGCTCTCTGAGTGCTAGTTAGGAGTCCACCTCTGAGTCCTCGGGCAAGAGTGTGCACAAGCCCCCGGGCTTAGGCTCAGGGAGCAGCAGTCCCACATCAGCTCAGCCTCATGGCGGTCTCTTGTTTCTCCACTGTCGAAGCTTTTGTTTAGGGCTTCCCAGTCTGAGTTACAGAGGAATCTTTGGCTCCAAAGGATGCACAGTACATTCTCCACTGCTTGTTCCTTGTAGATACTGAAATTTCCATCGTCTGTTCCTAAACCTTCTAAATTAAAGCTGATGGGGTAGAAAAACTGACTAACATCATCATGAATAATTATTTGTTGTTGCTGTTTGCCATCAAGTCAGAATCGACCCATGGCTGACACTCTGCTGAGTTTTCAGAGGCAGTAATCACACGGAAGGAGACTGCCTATCCTTCTGTGGACCTATTGTCTGGACTACAGTGCAGCTTCTTAACAGGAGGCCAACAGCACGCCATAGACTTACATCCTATTTGCAGGTTTCCACTCTGCTTGTGGGGAATATAAATATCGGTGAGCAGGAAAGCCATGTTGACAATCAACCCACTATACCACATAGGAACATAGAAATGAGGTGTGGAGAAGACAGTTCTTTAAGATGGCTTTTGTTACAAAGGCTTCTAGACCAATGTTATTAATTATTGTAGCCTGACATACATATGCCCTTGCTTCCTACCAGCGTTCGAATCACAAGTCCAGTGTGTATCTCTCCCATGAGAGAGAGACACACACACACACACAGAGAGAGAGAGCAATTGTTAGTCACAGTGACTCTTCTGCACATTTCTTGGAGGCCTCTTCAGATCAATTTTCCTGACTGAGTTTTAAGAGGAAGTTAACGATCATAACTACTGGGTTATAGCACTTATGGCAATAACCAGTTACTAAGTTGAGGAGGAGTCTCCTCCTCTTCTCCATCTCTTTCCCTGGTGTGGGGGTTTATACTAAAACCTTTCTTCTTCTTCTTCTTCTTCTTTTTTTTTTTGTGGGATCCTTGGTTAATGTCTTGTCTTCTGTAGCTTCAAGCTTGGAAGTGCTTGAGTAAGACTAGAAGGTGGCCCAAGACAATACAAATTCATCCTTATCTGGCCCAAAACTTTAGAAAGCGGATCGTCTTTCTCCCTTGGATGGCGCCGAAATGCTTACATCACCCAGAGTTTTACCTGAAACTTGTTGCAGGCAAGAGGCAACAAATCTCTCTTCCAAAAAAACTAGATTCAAAGATTCATAGCACTAATATAGCTGCCAGAGAGCTCTGGAGCACAAGAAATCAGGTGACTGAGAGGAGGCCTATCATTTGGTCCCCTGTATTCCCTTTAAGTTGGGTTTGGCGGTTCTTGAACCACTTATCTTGCTCTTATCTTCTGTGTCCTCAATGCCATTTCTCATCTGGCATTAATATACAGACAGCAGGTAGTGTTTGTGATAGCAAAGACTCCCCCTTCTCATGTTCTACTAAAGAAAGTCTAAAGTCAGCTTATGACCCAGCACTACATGAGCTAGTGAGGGCAGTGCTTTTTGTATAATTACAAAGAATTCCCTGAATATCAGGCATTTGCAATCTCTCCAGCCAACCCTCCTAAAGCTGCTACTAGTGCAATTATTGCCAGCAGGATAAGAGTGACATGTCACTTCTTAGTTCAGTGTTAGTCCAAACTGAAGGACCTCCAAGCAGGGGATTTAAGTCTTCAAAGATAGGAATAAAACTGGGTTGTGTACAACCCTCCTGTTATACATCACTCTTAGATTCTGAGAGGGTCAAAGCAGGAGAGTGACAATGTATGAATATCATTATCCCTCCATAGCCACTAGGCTTCAGGAGGGATGTAGATTAGGGTATTATTCATAAACCTCAAAATATTCATATGTGAGGTAATGGAAGCATTAGGTGAAAACTGTACTTCCATGGCCATATAACTATGGCCACCAGAGTTGAACTGCTCCTTGTAAATGTGCTTCCTCTTATGGTTGTTTTTAGATGACATCAAATTGCCTACTCCTTATAAGGACCCTATGCATGGTGGAGCTTCACCTCACATTGCCGAGCACCAGACTTAAAATTGCTGATATGTTTGAGCCCATTGTTACACTCTGTGTCAACCTCTATTACTGGGATGTCTTTTTCTCTTTAACCCTGTACCATTCTCAGCATGATGTCCTCTTACAATGACTGGCCCCTCCTGGGTATAAACTATAGCGTAAACAATATAGAATATATATTTATAGTTATAACATTTTAATATTATATCACATGAATGTGTTTGAGACAACGAAGTTGGCAAAGGATAGAACGACGTTTAGGGCTCTTGTACATAGGGTTGCTATGAGTCACAAACGACTCGATGGCACATAACAACAACAACATATATAAATAAATGTAAACCATGACTGTAGATGACAATAAATCGTACTTAACCTTGAGGAAAATGGGAATCCCAGAACACTTGATTGTGCTTATGGGAAACCTGTACTTGGACCAAGAAGCAATCCTCAGAACAGAGCAAAAACACACTGCATGGTTCAAAAATCAGGAAAAGCGTGGATGCATCCTATCTCCATATCCTTGCATCTTGTCTCCATATCCTTTCAATCTATGTGCACAACAGATCATTCAAAAAGCTGGGCTTTAAGGGGAGATGTGTGACATCAGGATTGGAGGAAGAATCATCACCAACCTACGTAATGCAAATGACACAACTCTGCTTGCTGAAAGTGAAGAGGATCTGAAGTGCTTGCTGCAGAAGGTCAAATTCTGTAGACTTCAATGTGGATTGAAGCTCAGCATCAAGAAGACAAAGATTCTCACCAATGGGCCAATTGGCAGCACCAGGATTGATGAAGAACCGATTGAGGTAGTTAATAATTATACCTTGCTCAGTTCCACAAGCAACACTCTTGGCACCAACAGTTAGGAAATCAAAAGACAAATTACATTGGGGAAAATCTGTCAGGGACTTCTCCAGAGTGCTGACAAGCATCGATGTCAGTCTAGAGACTAATGTGTGTCTAATACAGGCCATGGTCTTCACAATTACTTGCTATGTATCAAACAGCTGGACAATAACTAAAGATGAAAGAAGAAGGATCAATGCCTTTGAGTTGTGGTGCTGGAAAAGAGTCTTGAACATCCCATGAACAACCAAAAAAACCAAAGAGGTCTGTCTTGAAGAGAGTAAAACCAAGTTTCTCCTTAGAGGCTGGGATTGTTGAAGTTCTATCTCACATATTTATGGGCATATGGCCCCAGGGTGGACTGGTTTTTGGAGGAAGACATCATATTCAGAGGGGTGGAGGAATGGTACCAGAGAAGAAAACTCCAATTTGACGGATTGATACAGTAACTGGGGTTATGGGGGTAGATGTGCCTGAATGAGAGAGACTGACTCAAGACAGGGCAGGCTTCACAGCTGTCACTATGATCGCAGGCCACTCAATGTCACATAACAAAAACCACAACTATAAACTTGAGTCTATACTATCTGAATTTAAAAATAATCTTAAGAATGGGTTTGACCCATTGAACATCAGATTCAAGACCAGAAGAGTGATGGTATGACATCAAGGATATCATCTATTGAAGACTTTGCTCATAGAATCTTTCTGTAGTGCAATTTGAGTCTTTAATTTGTTTTTTAGTTCTTTCAGATTGAGAAATGGCATTTCCCCCCTTTATTTTCTAATTTCTTTTTTTTTGGTACATCCATTATAATACTTTATCTTCTCATGCTGTCCTTGGAAATCTGTTCCTCCATGAAGAAAGCAAAATGTCATTAGAAAGAGGGAGGAAAAAGAAAAGACCAAAATGATTGTCACCACAGGCTCTGAAAATGACATTGCATAATAGAGAGATAAGGAGGAGATATGCTGAACTAAAAGAGATGGAATCATTTGAGGGGCTGGACTTTATGAAGAAAAGTGTGGTAAGGAAGACTCATCAATAACCTGCGATATGCAAATGATATAACCTTGCTTACATAAAGTGAAGAGGACTTGAAACACTTGCTGTGGAAGATCAAAGACTACAGCATTCAATATGGATTATATCTCAATGCTAAAAAACCAAAATCTTCACCCCAAGATCAACAGGCAACATCATGATAAATGGAGAAAACTTGACATCATCAGCCATTTCATCTTACTTCTATCCACAATCAACATTTTAGTCCTAGCAGACAAGAAATTAAAAGATGTTTTGTGCTGGTAAATCTGCTGTCCAAGACCTCTCCAGAGTGCTGGAGAGCAATGATGCCAGTTTCAAGACGAGGGTGTGCCTGATTCCAGTTATGTTATTGTTCTGTGTCTTCAAGTCAGAACTGACTCACACTTGGACTTTCAGCAGGTTTCAGGGGCAGTAAATCACACAAGAGGAGAGTCCTTATCATTCTGCAGTGGTGCTGCTCGTGGATTCAAACTTCATGCTTTTGGGATTGCAGCACAACTATTAGTAGGCCACCAGAGCTCCCTGATCCAAGCTATAGTCTTTTCATTTGTTTCCTCCTATGCATCTGAAAAGTTGCACAGTAGATAAAGGTGACAGAAGAATAATATGTGCCTTTGAATTGTGGAATTGAGAGCGTATGGAACATTCCATGGACTACCAAAGACAGGCAAGTATGTCTTAAACAAAGAAGTATAACCAGATTGCTTGTTAGAGACAAGAATAGTGAAACTTCTCACTTATTTGCAGTTGTTGTAAGGAGGGACTGGACCTTAGGAAATGACATCATCCTTGGAATACTGGAGGGGGGAAAAGGAGACCCTCAGTAACATAGACTGACATTGTAAGAGTGGACTCAAGTAATGTCAGAGATGGTAAGGATGGCACAGTTCAGAAGTTCAGTTCACAGGGCAAAGTTCAGAACTCTTAGTCATAGGGTCACTAGGAGTTGGTTGATGGCACCTAACAACAAGAACAACAACGACAACACAGACATGCTATATTTGTGTTAGATTTTCTTAGGATATGAAAATCTTCCTTCCTAAAGATTTTAACTTATTTCAAGGTTGCTTTCTCTTGCTTCAGGCTCGCTTCATCAAACCAATTTGGGAGTATGACGTCTTTTTCTATTTTCTGTGTCATGGTCTCCCATAATCTGTTGAAACAAACCTTTAAAACAAGATGAGGGTTTGAATGCAACACAGCCCTAAGAGTGCACCCGGTGAGGTCTGTGATACCTTTGACGGTACTCCAGGTATAAAGGGAACTCTGGTGGCGAATTCTGTAGGGAGCGGAGGGGCTAATCCAAAGGTGGTACTTGCGTAGTGATTCAGATCCACTAGCACCTACTGCAGAGAAAGGTGGACAGTCCTCTCTAGAGTAATATATAGCATCTGGGAACTCACTGGAGTTTTCCTCTTTGATTTTCTAAGCCCAAGCCTCGGTACATTTCCTTATACTACTTTGCTTTATTACTTGGTTATGGCCTGAAGGTAATGAGTTCAACTGAGCTGAGAGTTTCAAAGTCTTAAAAAGTACAAATATCTGCATAGCAGAACTGCTCTAAAGCAAGTCTAACATGGGGGGTTGGAAAAAGAATAGGATAAGAGTGGATAGATAATGACGTTCGCACGGACAGAAGAAGGAAAGAACTGTCTAAAAGGAATATATGATTAGGTATCGTTGCCGAGGCCTGGGGTGGGGTGGGGAGGGAAGTAATTGTGCAAAAATGAATGAATATTAAGAAAAAAGTGAACTGGGGGAGGAGGAAGACAGGGAAGGTAGTAAGATGTGCAATAATGAATGAATGAAAGTCTGTCTTCTCTGTAAACAGTCATTAAAATAAAAACTACAATAAAATTAAATTGTATTTTAAACCAAAGTTTTATTAAGTAAGCCAAGAGGCACGAACCTCAGTGGCATCAATAAATATTCACCACAAGTGGAGCACATCTTTTTCTATCTATTCTGTAGGGAGAAGAAGATCTCTAGCTTGAGAAGGCTATATTCCATGGTGATCACCCAGGACCGTTTGGCCTAGGGCTGCTGAAGGACACACTGACTTTCCTCCACCACTGAGAGAGAGAGAATGGAAGCCTTCTCACAGAGGTGGCACTCTGGATTTGTAATACCATTAACGAATAAATTTCCCTTTCTGAAAGCAAACATTGTGGTACCTCTGTTGTAGCATCACTGTATAAATAAGGTATTGGTATCTTGAGAGAGGAGTTCTCTTCTAAAGGATGCCTAAAATGTGCACAATAGATAATGAGTAGATTTGGAAGGAGTTGAAGATTGTTTGAAAGAGACTGTTGGTGGAATTATACACATCAAAGGTAATTCTGGTGAAGGATCAAAGAAAGGTGGAGAATTTTTACACCAGTGGTGACCTAGGAGGAGAAGGAGCAGTAGAACAGCAGCAACAGACAAAACAAGTGCCTGTTCAGAGAGGGAGACACCCACAAGGCAACATGGGAGCCGATTTCTAGGAGCGAGATGTCATCTCTACACTGGAGCCTCCCTGGTGGAATGAGCAGCTTCTCAGGGCTTTTTCTTGAGCTAGTCTTGCCGACTCACAAATCTAGAAAGCATGTTGCCCTGTACATTAACTGCTAGATATCAAGAGCTTAGTGAAATCTGTTGAGGCAAAAAAGATGCCTAAGTAAACACTTTAGACTCAGAATTTGGAAGAGAACAGCTGGTTTTGGGACATGGTGTTTCTCAGAATCAGGAAACAGCGTCTAGTATTGCAGAGTTAAATTTTTGTAAACTTGGCTCTGCACTTGGTGCTTCCATAAGGCGGGGGGTCATTATCCAATGATGACCAGGGACAGTTTCCATGTATCTTTCTGTTCCATAGGGACAGGAAAGTGACGCCCACAAGGAACATGTAAGTAGGGCTGACATTTAAGTCTGTCTAGAAAAATAGGACAACCAACACTGAGAAAGCAGATTTCTTTCCCAGTGAACCAAGAAAACACATTTGAAGCCTAGGACACGGGGCTCAACCCTAAGTACTTAGAAAATGGCCAGTTCTCAGTATCCAGAGGCCCAGGCCATTGCTAGATTGTTTTAGAGAATAGAGGATTCTGTTTAAGCCTCAAGGCTAATCTAAAACCCTGTGCTCAGCATTTGACTTGCTTGGTGTTTGGTGTCCTTTCTTTAGAAAATCTGCCATTTGTAATGGAAATACTGTGTGTCTGTGTGCTCATTATAGTTTTAAATCAGAGGACTTTCAGCCTAGATTCAAAGATGAAGAATTATACCTCATGATAGAAGCTGGACGTTGTGTGCATCCAAGGACTGTGGAACAATAAATGAGGTGAGAGTCTTTTGCCCATGTCAAGGACATGAATTTGGGAGGCCAAAGACTGTAATGTCATGTACTCAACTGTGTCCTCTGATGGGCAGTCTACTCCCGTGCAATTAACTGCTTCTGAAGGCCCACCAGAGGGTCTGCTGTGGGGCGGTTCCTACTCTACTGTCACAATAACAACAACATATACATCACACAAGAGCAAAAAATATCTAAGGGACCTTTTAGGCTTCTTGTTGTCATTGTAATGTGCTGTCAAAGTGACTATGAGTCATAGAAACTCTTTGAACATAGACTCTGAACCTGTCTAAGCCAACCTGTCTCTGACACACCTGACCGCATGCCACAGTCGCTGTGTTAGTCTATCTCATCCAGAGTATTATTCCTCTTTTGAACTGACCTTCTACCCTTCCAAAACATCACGTCCTTCTCTAAGAACTGGCCCGTCCTGACAGCACACCCATTGTATATGATACACAAGGCATTTCAGAATCCTTGCCTGCTAGGAGCAACCTGCTTTCAACCTCTCTGGGGCAGAACTATGGGTTCTCTTGCCAGTCCAGGATATGTTCAGTACTCTCCTCCAGCACTGATTCTTCATGTAAGGAATTGCACTGCCTAGCCGGTGGCATGCTGTTTTCGTCTATCAGCTGGAAGAAAGATAGGCAATCTCTTCCAGTGTGATATAGAGCCTCTTAAAACCCACTGAGAGGTGAGCAATCAGTGGGTTCTGAATTGATGGCACATACCCAGAACAACAAAAAGCCTTGTCCTTGTTGGCAAGAGAATGTCCTCTGAAAGAAAAATGAGCCAGTGAGTCATGGTAAGGAAGGATTAGATCCCAGACCCAGCAGGAACTGAATGTTGTGTGATCCTTTCCGCAGCTCTTACTGTGTCTCATTGCTGTTGAGTCAGAACGGTCTCACGAGATAAGTTTGCCCATCTTGTTCCTGGGGAATAGATGTTGTTATGAATATCAAGTTGGAATCAACTCATAGTTGACCGTCCAAGTGGGTTTTCAAAGTCTGTCTGGTTTTTGTGGGAACAAAATTTTTCCCCCCTAAGTTTTTATTGTGACTTTAAAGAAAGTTTACAGAAAACTTGGATTTCCATTCATTGTTGCACATTTTCCTCTCTACCCACCCCCTAGTTTACTTTTTTTTTCTTAAAAAAATAATAAATTCATTGTTGCACAATTTCCTCCCCCACCCCCAAGTCTACTTTGCTATACAACTCTTATTCTGGACTGTTGTCATGAAGTTAATGCCTAATCACATATTCTTTATAAACAGTTATTTCTCTCTGTTCCAATGCAATGTTCATTATTTATCCCTTATTAGTTTCCCCACAACCCTCATGTCAGTCCTGTTTTGTAAAAGAGACATTATATGGTATTTGTCCTTTGGTGACTAAGATATTTCACTCAACATAATGTTCTCCAGGGTCACTTATTTTGTATAATAATGTATTCATTTTTCGCTTTGTAGTGCTGCATCGTATTCCATAGTGTGAATATACCGCAGCTTCTCTATCCTTTCATTTGTTTATTGGCACTTTGATTATTTCCATCTCTTTGCTATTGTGAACAATGTACAATAAACATGGGTGTACATATATCTATTGGGTGGCAGCTCTGGTTTTGTAGGGAAGTCTCAGTATTGGAATTGCTGTGTCAAATGGTATTTCCAACCTTTTGCGAAAGTGTCATACTGTCTTCAAGAGTGGTCGCACCATTTTAACACCAACAGTGAATAAAGGGTAACAATTTCTCAACAAGCTGTTGAGCTTTTTTTTGTTATTGGGGTGTGATGATATCTCATAGTTGTTTTTGAAAAAACTTTTTTAAAACGTTCTTTCGTGATTAGTGTTGTCATCAAAGTGTCAGTAAATCCAGATCTGCCCTCACAACTCTTGGGGTGCAGCCTTCCACCTGAACCCCCTTTTGAGGGCACCCTTGACTTCTTTGTTTCGAAGGCTGTAGATGAAAGGGTTTAAGGTGGGCGTGACCACGGCATAGACCACACTGGCCAGCCGGTCATAGCGAGCGGAATAGGCAGAAGACGGACGGAAATAGACAGAGAGGACAGAGCCAAAGAAGAGCGACACCACCACCAAGTGGGCCCCGCAGGTAGAGAAGGCGCGGCGCCGCCCCCCAGCAGCGCGCACGCCCACCACCGCCACGAAGATGTGTGCATAGGAGAGCGACACCAGGAGCAGCGGGGTCAGCACCACGGCCAGGCCCTCAGAGAAGATGGCAATCTCTGCAGCCGAGGTGTCCGAGGTCGCCAAGCTCAGCATCACGGTCATGTCACAGAAGAAGTGGCGCACAGGGGCAGAGGGCGGGTAGGAGAGCGCGGAGATGAGCAGCGTGTGCAGCAGCGAGTGGAGGTGCGCCACCGCCCAGGACGCGCCCACCAGCGCCGCGCAGCGTCCCGGCGTCATGACTGCGCTATAGTGCAGCGGCCGACACACTGCCACCGCGCGGTCATACGACATGGCTGCCAGCAGGTAGCTCTCCGTGATGCCCAGGGCCACGAAGAAGTACATCTGGGCAAAGCAGCCCTGGAAGGAGATGGCCTGGCCTGAGCAGAGCAGACCGATCAGCAGTCTGGGGACCGTGACGGTTGTAAAGCAGACGTCCACGAGGCTCAGATGACCCAAGAAATAATACATAGGAGAGCGCAGAGCAGCATCGGATCTCACCACCACCACCATGCTCAGGTTGCCCAGGGCGTTGAGCAAGTAGACGCAAAGGAAGAGCAGGAACAACAGCGGGTGGGTGTCCCGCCCGTCCATCAGGCCAAGGAGGAGAAACCCTGGGGCAGATGTGAGGTTGACCAGAGCCATGGAGTACCTGGCCGTATGCGAGTGCTGAAGGCAGAGATAAGGCAGAAGCTTAAATGTGAGAGATCAGGGTACACTTCCCCAGATATTAGGGCCCCATATACAAAATGTTAAAAAAAATTTTTCTCCTTGCTAAAATGGCTTGAAAATGACAATGCTCTTCTAATAATCCCAGTTTTATATGAAGAAAGAATATCAACAAAATGTTCTAGTTTAGTAGCAGCTGTTGTTATGTGCTGTCGAGTCAACCTAAACTCATAGAGATCCTATGCACAATTGCTTGGAATCCTGCCCTATCCTGAGCCAATCTCACTGTCTCTGACACACTTGCCCCCTTTATCCCAGTCGTGGTGTCAAAACATCTCATTTAGGATTTTCTTCTCCTGTGCCCTCCCTCCACCTTTCCAAGCATGATATCCTTCTCCAAGGCCACATACACAAAGTATATGAGAAATAGCTTCAAAATCCTTACCTCCAAGGAGCAACTTGGCTTCATCCTCTGTAGGACAGACCTCTTTGTTCTCTTGGCAGTCCATGGTATGTTCAATACTCTTTACCAGCACCACAACTCAAAGGTATTAATCGCTTTTTCTTCTGTCAACCGTATTCATTGTCCAGGTCTCTGATGCATACCAAGTACTTGTGAAGACCTTGGCCTGAACCAGGCACACCTCAGTCTCCAGACTAACATTGTTCCTCATCAGCCTTCTGGAGAGGTCCCTGACAGCAGATATTCCCAATGGTCATTACAAATACAGAAGAGGAAGAAAAGACCAAAATGGATGTCAGAAGAAACTCTGAAGATTGCACTGGAACGTAGAGAAGCCAAAGCACAAGGAAGAATTCAAGATACTAAAGAGCTGAACAGAAGATTCCAAAAGGCAGCACGGAATGACAAAGCAAAATATTACAATGAAATGTGCGAGGAGCTAGAGTGGAAAATCAAAAAGGCCGAACTTGTTCAGCATTTAAGCTCAAGGAACTGAAAAACAAATTCAAACCTCGAGTTGTTATAATCAAGGATGCTTTAGGCAGAATATTAAATGATCCAGGAAGTATTAAAAGAAGATGGAAGAAATATACTGAATCATTGTATCGAAAGGAATTGGCAGATACAGAAGAATTTAATGAAATAACATTTGAGCAATAGCCTATGGTGATGAAGGATGAAGTTCAAGCTGCTTTGAAGGAAATAGCAAAAAAGAAGGCCCTTAGTCTGTCTTAATCTGAATGTTTAGAATAGATGGTATACCAATTGACGTATTCAGCTAACAGATGCTGCCCTGGATGTGCTCACCAAGTTGTGCCAAGAAATCTGGAGAACAACCACTTGGCGAACTGACTGGAAGAGATCTATATTTGTTCCCATTCCAAAGAAGGGTGACGCAACAGAATGTGGAAACTACAAAACAATATCATTGATTTAACATGCAAGCAAGATTCTACTGTAGATTATCTAAAAACTACTGGAACAGCACATCAGCAGAGAACTGCCAGAAGTCCAGGCTGGGTTTAGAAGGGGTCGTGGTATTAGGGATATTGTAGCTGATGTTAGATGGATCTTAGCTGAAAGCAGGGAATACCAGAAGAATGTCTATCTGTGTTTCATTGATTATACAAAGGCGTTTGACTGCATGGATCATAACAAACTCTGGCTGACTCTGAGAAGAATGGGAATCCCAGAACATTTAATCGTGCTAATGTGAAACCTATACTTGGACCAAGAGGCAGTCGTCAGAACAGAGCAGGGTAACACTGCATGGTTCAAAATTGGGAAGGGTGTACGCCAAGGATGTGTCCTATCTCCATACCTTTTCGGCCTGTATTCAGAGCAGATTATCCGAGAGGCTGGGCTCTATGAGGAGAAGTGTGGTGTCAGGATTGGTGGAAGATCTATTAACAATCTGTGTTATGCAGATGACACAACCATGCTTGCTGAAACTGAGCAAGACCTCATGCACTTGCTACAGAGGGTCAAGGACTGCAGCCTTCAGTATGGACTGAGGCTCAGTGTCAAGAAGACAAAGATTCTCACCATGGACCAATTGGCAGCATCAGGATGGATGGCAAAGAGATTGAGATGTTCACAGCTTCAGTTTTCTCGGCTCCACGGTCAACACTTTTGGCACCAGCAGCCAGGAAAGAAAAAAAAAACCGTATTGCGATGGGAAAGTCTGCTGTTAGGGACCTCTCTAAAGTACTCAAGAGCAACGGTGTGTCTCTGGAGACTAAAGTGCATCTGATACAGGCATGGTCTTTGCAATCACTTGTTATGCATCAGAGAGTTGGAAAATGACTAGGGAGCATAGAAGGAGAATTGATGCCTTTGAGCTAGAGTATTGAGAGTACAATGGACTGCCAAGAAAACAAACAGATTCATCCTGGAGAGGGTTAAACCAGGCTACTCCTTGGAGGCAAGGATTCTGGGGCTTCATCTGACATACTTTGGACATGTTGTAAGGAGGGACCGGTCCTTGGAGAGGGACATCATGCTTGGGAGGGTGGAGGGACAGCGCAGGAGCAGAAGACCCTCTATGACGTGGATTGATTAAGTGACTGGGGTAATCGGGATGGGTGTGTCAGAGGCAGTGTGATTGACACAGGATAGAGCAGGGTTTAGGGCTGTTGTACATAGGGTCACTATGAGTCGCAGACGACTTTACGGCACATAACAACAACAACAAATTTGTCTTTTGACTTCGTGACTGCAATTTTTTATTCTGGAAATGAGCAAGCATAAATTGTCCACAATCTCTTCTCCATCTATCATGATACTTCTAATTGACCCAGTAGTGACATAGGTCAGACCTGGTTTTGAATGTTGCCACTGCCACACTCACAGTTCAAAGAGATAGGACTTCTCTGAACCTCATTTTCTTTTTCTTTAAATAAAACAAATATTAGGAGCTACTCCTGGAGTTGATCATGAGGATAAAGTGGACAAGAAGTTTAAAATTTTTAGCAAGTGGAGGTGCACCACAGCCCATGAGCCTGTGGAATGCTCCACACATAATAAGCACGCAAAACTATTACCTCTGTATCTATCATGGCTTTTTGTGTGTGAATTTTCGGTTAATTAGAGGCAAAGCTGAGACTCACTTTTTACCATTTACCATTCAGTTATTCAGTACATACTATATACTAGTTCAGATGCTGACCAAACTTTTTCTATAGGAGTCAGAGAGTAATTATTTTAAGCCCATAGTCAAATAACTTCTGTCTTTACCACTGTAAGCACAAAATCAACCATAGGCAATACATGTACATAAGTGATACGTAACATATACATGTAATACAAAAGTGAATGGGTTAGGGTAGTAGTTGAGCACTTAACCACCCAGGGACTCCATGTCTGATGCAGGGAAGGTCTTAAAAAAATAGGTCTGAATAGGTGTGGAATAATCACCAGTTCTACAAGTAGAGACTATCAAGTTAGCATTAAAGGCATTTTGTAGAAGAAGAGGATGAGATGGTACAGGGGGGGATGTTTTGTGGGTTCAATAAAGGTATAATATGACCTCTTCCCCTCTAATGCTAAGAAGCAGAATGAAGGTGGGGTAGGGAGGAGGGTAAGGAAGTGGCAGAGAAATGTTGGGTCCTTTTACCTGCTGGGCTGCATGTCAGACCTCAACTCTGTCTGCAGAATCTGTGGGTTGTTCTTTCTCTTGGCCGGAGATCACTAGTCTTGAGGGCTGATTCACCGTCATCCATTTCGGCTCTGACAATTCAGCACATTTCCTGTGGGTTAGGACAGCAACACCAGAGGGAGAAAAGGCCAGAGCTGCAAGGGATCCAGGAACTCCTGAGCCATGCTCTTCTCCCTTGACTTCCAGCCTGTCCATTGAATACTGTGTAATCATACTCAAAGATTTTCACCATGGATCCCAGTCTTCCTGTCCAGTCTTAGTTACAAAAGGGAGGCTTGGTGACCTTGTCCTTAAGGAGTTGTGCTGCCAACCCAAAGGAAGGTAGGTGGCTTGTATCCACCATCTACTCTGAAGGGGAAAGTCTCTGGAAACCCTCCACAGACTTGACAGTGGACAATAACAACCAGAACCAAGTTCCAACTGTCTCCACATTTCCCTCGCCACCACCCCAGCCATGTCAGGCTTGCCACGGTCTCTCACGTATACCTGTCTCACGTGTTTTCCCAACACACTGCTCCCTGCCTGAAATGCTCTCCCCGCTTTATTTCAACACTCTGCTCCAGCACTCCTTCCTCCAAGACGTTCCATCTACTTTCTCGTCTTCTCCAGCTAAAACGTTACCCACATTTGGAACACAGCCCTCATTCATCCACCTGGTGTGAAAGTCACTTTTTCTTCTATTATATTTGTTTCCCCTTTTAGATGATGAACCTTCTAGGATAAAATATTTGTCATTTTTCCATCTGAACTTCCACCTGGACTAGATTTTAGTCCTAACACCCTTGGCAATATCAGAGAAGGCTCCTTGGAGGAGAAAGTTATTATTTTAAAAAAAATTTATTATTTTTTTTGTGTACTGTCAAATTGGATCTGACTGGTACAGGAGGAGATTGCCCCTCCTTCTCCAGCAGAGCATCTGGTGGATTTGAACCACATACCTCTGGGATTGCAGTGCAGCTTCTTGCAACTAGGCCACCAGAACTCCCTAGAGGAGAAAGTTCTTGAGCAGGACAAAGTATTCTCTGGGCATGCAGAGGGAATAGCACAAGCAAAGGAAGTTACAAGGGGAACTTCAGGGAAGTGGCTTAACATCTTTGAGTTTCCTTTTCTTTCTCTGAAAGTGGGATGACTATACCATCCTTATAGTTTTTCCATGAGAATTGAATGAGGTAATATATAAAAACACTCCTCTCTCATTATCATTGAGTAAGAACAAACTCATCACGACCATCCAGCAGGTTTTCAGAGGCTGTAAATCACACAGCAGGAGATTGTCCCTCTTTCTCTCATGGAGCTATTGATGGATTTGAACTGCCAGAGAGTTGCCACCTTCGGTTAGCCCAGCAACTCCTTACAGACTACACTTTCATAGCTCCATCTATTAAAAAAGCACTTATCAAGTAGAAAAAAAAACCAACAACAACCCACAAACTCACTGCCATCCAATTAATTCTGACTCGGGGTAGGTCCACATTAGGTTTTAAGGCTATAAATCTTTCTTCCATGGAGCAAAAATAAATTTGAAGCACCAGAGACACATAGCATCTGGTTAGCAGCATTAACACAGTGAACTATGACACCAGAGCTCCTTAGAAATTGACCTTAGAGGAAATTTCCTCCTGATAGGAAAATGATACTTATTAGACACCTTTAAAAAGTAACTTTAATCCCCCTTTCTTGGCCCTATATGTCGATGGACTTTTGTTGGCTCTGTATCAAGACATTTGACTGGCCTCCTGCTTTTGTTGATTCGGAGCCCTTTCCTGAAATCTGGGTTTGGAAGATACCTGCTTTGAAGCAGCAAGGAACATTTATTTATGGTCATAAAATGAGACAGGGATACTTAAGAGCGGGAATGAGAAACCCTTCCTCCCAGGCAGCCTGTGATCCTAAACCCTGTGAGAGAGTCACCTTTGGTAGCAAACACTCAGATGAACCAGGCTACATCCTGGTACACTCAGCTATACTGACAAACCTAGACACACACACACACACACATCCACTCGGACAGGGAAACAGGTGGGCACTCATTGTTGTTGTTGTTGTTATGTGCCATCGAGTCGCTCGCTACTCATAGCAACCCTATGTACAAGAGCTCTAAATGCTGTTCTATCCTGTGCCAACCTAGACACCTCAAACACACTTATTCCCACCGCTCCAGTCACAGAATTGATCCACCTCACTAAAGGTCTTCCTCTCCTTCGCCTCCCCTCCACTGTGCCAAACATGATGTCCCTCTCCAAGGACCAGTCCCTCCTTGCAACATGCCCAAAATATGTCAGACGAAGCTTCAGAATCCTTGACTCCAGGGAACACTCTGGCTTCACCCTCTCCAGGACAAACCTGTTTGTTCTCCTAGCAGTCCATGGTATATTCAATACTCTTCTCCAGCACCACAGCTCAAAGGCATCAATCCTCTTTCTATCAGCCCTATTCACTGTCCAACTCTCTGATGCATAGCACATAATTGCGAAGACTATAGCCCGGATCAGGCGCACCTTAGTCTCCAGCCTGACATCGTTGCTCTTCAGTACTCTTGAGAGGTCCCTCACAGTTGACTTTCCCAATGCAATTCGTCTCCTGATTTCCTGGCTGCTGTTACCAAGAGTGTTGACTGTGGAGCCAAGTAAATTGAAACTGTTAACTATCTTAATCTCTTCACCATCATGGACACTCATTTATAGTCATTAACACACACATGTATACTCATATGTAGATACACATTTCTGCAAACCACTTACACATGGACACTCAAACATATAAACTCAAATAAGTGAATAGACATAAATGGATCTTCACAGATTTCCTGAAGCACCCAGATCCAGGCAGTAGCCTACACATCGACATTGTCACACACTAACTCCTTCCTCCTATCCTTCATTTTAGCCTCAGGCCTCTGGCTGGCTTCACAAAGTGGGGAGTAGTTGTTGTTGTGTATTGTCAAATTGTATTATAAAAACCTTCCAGTGGGTTTTCATAGGCAGTAAACTGCACAGGAGGAGATTGCCCATTTTTCTCCAGCAGAGCAGCTGGCGGATTTGAGCAGTGTACATTTGCATTGGCAGTGCAAGTCCTTAGTGCCAAGCAGAGGAAAATTTCACTGGCTCCTAGCATTCTCAGTCCTGGGATCATAACAATAAAAAAAAAAACCAAACCCTCCCTTGATTCCAGTCTCTTCCTGGCCCCCAACTGGTCCATGGGAGAAAGAATCTGGACAATCCTCTCCCTTGTGATTAAACTGCCTCTGAAAACCCACTAGCAGGTCAACTATGAGATGGTTCCAACTCAGCAGAACATAACAACAATCTGACCAGCTCACATTCATCCCTTGATGGTGTCTCAAAAAATGTCTTCTTCAAACAGAATTTTAAAATAAAAATGAATCTTCTTATTTCCATGTTCTACTCCAAAGACACAGTCTCCCTTTACTCTACTTTACTCCATCAATGTGTCACACATCAACACAACATTCTTCACTGCAGTATAAACTCTATCTATGCTAGGCAGGGAGTGACTTGAGCACCAAGGGAGGAGGGCACCCAGAGATGGACAAGACCGAGAGCTTACCTTTCTGTCTTGATACGAAGCAACCAACTGGCAATGATTCTTAGATGTCATGTCACAAACAAGGGTTGTAAGGCCCCAGAGAACATGGTGCCTAGAGTCAATCAGTGATGTGAGAACAGAGCTAGTTTTCTAATTCAGCTTTCTGAATCCTGTCCATGGTCTCTTCCACTTCCCCATGCTGCCTGCCACACTTTAGCAGTCACATTGCAATTATTTCTCTCCCTGAAAAGTTTGGTTTACTTACCTGGCTTCTTTGCCAGCGATTATTCCTCTGCCTGGAAGTCCACTGTCTGATGGCTCACATAGACTCTGCTGTCTCTACCCAGCACCTGATCTACTTCCAGCAGAGGGAGAGCGAAGGTGTATATGCCCCAGAGAGAAGATTTATCTGACTAGCCGAAGACTGGAGGTTTACCTCAATCGCCCAAGTGACACCCAGGCTGGGGACAGAGGGGTCACACACTGATTAATTAGCCAGGAAACTCCATAGGGAGTGATGGTGGCCCATGAGGACCCCTCGGCTTTCAGCCAGGACTACTTTCTATCCCTTACACTACTACAGAGACAAGGGGAGAAAGGAATGAAGTGTCCAGCACCCCAGAATGGGTGGAAAACCTCTCTGCATAATGATCTCTCACACCAGCTTGTCCATCTAAGGTTGAGAGGGACAGGGCTTGTCAAAGATCACACAGTATGAGAACCTGGCCCCTTCTTGGCTCTCCCTTGTTGAGTTGCCATCATGACTCCTAGTGCTTCAGCCTCACTGTGCTATCCCTCTGTTCTCGGACAGCTCTTCCTTCTTGTCTTGCTGTGAGGAGCACAATGAGGTCAATCTGAGGACCTAGACTCCCAGTATCCCACTGTTAGCCCCAGAAATATTTGTCAGGACTCCAGGCCCTCCTCGGCTCCAGTGATTTTATCTAACCCAGCAGTGAGGAAAGCTGGAGTTTCAGTGGGATTCAAGCATCAGGAAAGTGGAAGTCACACCTTGAGGGGAGCAGCTCTTGATAGACTTTAAGGGAGCTGCTGTCTATCACCCTGCAACCCGGCTGGACGTGTTCAGCTGTGGTGGGAACACTAATGCAAGAGCAAGATGACTGCTGTTCTTGTTTCAGACTCCTGTGTATCCTCTCTGCCTCACTGACCTCTGTAAAGCTGCCTTCTACAATCTAAGGAGTTGACCTCCTTTCCCAGGATGGACTGATTTCCCCTCCCATGGAGCAGGCTCTCTCTCACCTGTCCTTCCTCCACCTGAAGTGCAGAACTGATAGTCACATTTCAGGGGGTTCTATCGCTCAGCTTTTCGTTTATTTAAAACCATTCCTTCAGTGTCTAGAGGGTACCCAGCCCTTGTAACTACCAACTGCTGTGGAACCTGGGTCTCATATCTTCCGCTCTCTGGGTCTCATGTCTTTCCTTCTCAGGATCTCCGATGCCTCCCCAGTTGAAGGGGTAAAACTGATGGAGACTGAGGAATTCTTTAATATCCAATGACAAAGGCCCTTAATTGCTCATATTCTGGTTGGAGGAAGAATTCCTGAGCTCAGGTAGTTACTGTGCTGGGTAGTCAGTGCTCTGTGGGCTTAGAATAGGAAGCCCCACCTGTGAGCACTGCTGGGAGGAGGTGGGGCTTAAACTGAAGAACAGGGAGGGTTTGGGAATGTTGTCGATGGAGAGTCATAGGAACCACAGTTTGTGCAGAAAGAACTTAGAAAAAAAATTATTGCTATTGAGTAAACTCTGACTCAAAGTGACATTCTACAACAGAGTATGACTGCTACATAACATTTCCAAGACTGAAAATCCAGACTGCCACACTTTTCCCCCACAGAGTAGCTGGTGAGTTCAAACAACAGACTTGTCAGTTGATAGGCAAGTTCTTCCTTTTTTAAAAAAAAAAAATAATTGTTCTCTCCCTCATCTGTTTCAATGCAGTATACATAATTTATCCAGATTTTCTCAGTCTTACCCCAACCCTGATGTCAGTCCCATTCTACAACAGTGGTATCATGCAGTATTTGTTCTTTTGTGACTGAGACAGTTCGCTCAACATAATGTCCTCCAGTGTCACCCATTTTGAATAATATTGCAAGTTCTTAACCACTGTGTCACCAGGACTCCTTAGAGGGGACTTCAAAAACTCTCAAAACTCATTGCTGTTGAGTTGGAATTGACTCATAGCTGACCCTTCAGTGGGTTTTCAAGCGCCAGACATTTCACAGGAGTGGATAATCCATCTTTCTCCTTTGGAACAGCTGGTCAATTCAAACGCCTTTGGGTTGGCAGCACAACTCCCTACTGACCAGGCCACCAGAGTTCTAAGAAAGAACTTGGGGAAATATAAAGAAAGGGAAAAAATATCTGTCTGTGCAGAGTTTCTATCAGGGAAGAAGTTCTGTGGGTCAGCTTCCTTAAGACGCTGGTACTGCTCTGTCTGGTACCGCTGTGAGAATATGAAAAAGTCACTCAAATTTTCTGCACTTCAGTGTCTAATTTGTTAAAAGGGTGGAATAGTAGAACCTGCTTCACAGACATGTTAGGAAGACCAGACGTATCAATGAATATAAAGCCCGTGGAATATTCCTGGTTAGTTACGTGCTGGCTGTTGTCATTATTGTCTCTCAGTGCCTACTGTGTGTGGGATGTCTTAGGTTCTGCTCTTTTGCTCTCTCAGCATAGTGTTTTTGGGGTATTTTTTTCTTTTTCATTTTAAAGATGTTGCTTTGGATATCTTCATTCCCCAGATATGCATGAGATGACCTTTGGCCAATTTATAAAGAGATGTTATCTTCAGGTTGCAAGGAGCTGTTTCAAGTAGAGTGGAGGACATGGGACCATATCCTAAAGATATTGGTACTATTTGCTGCTGTTGTTATTGTTGTTAAATGTACTTGGGTGGTTTGGATGCACAGTGAGCCTATGTTGAAGGAATGATGCACTGCCCAGGCCAGTACTCTTCTCATAATCGTTTGAGCCCACTGTTGCAGCCACTGCAGCAATCTTATCTCAGTGAGGGTCTCCTTTTTCACTGACTTTCTGTCACGCATAGTGACCTTTTCCACATCTGGTCCCTCCTGATACCATGAGGGTGAGGGGCCTAAAATTGAGGTGATTGAAGTGAAACCAACTTACTCGAAGTCCAAACTTCATCTTAACACCTACTTGCTCCTTTTCCTACCATTAATCTTTGAACTGACTTAAACCTATAGATAGGTGAGGATGTGAAAAGACTGCTCTCAAAGGGGCCTTGGTACAAACAACCTTATCTCTCTGATCAAGCTAAGGAAGGATGCACACAGAGCATCATTGTGAGATTCTTGACACAAACAGCCTTTATCAGCCTCTCAACTATCTGCACAAGCAAACTATCAGGAAATGTTTTGCCCAATAAGCTGTTTTAGCAGAATGTTTTTCAAAGAAAAAAAAAGTGCCTTGTAATAATTTTCTATTTGCCTATAATCATGTACCCTTACTGTTTATGAATATAGACAATCTAATCTATCTACATTTGTTGTCCTAACCCCTCTTAATTCCTTGCTTTGGGACTTCCCTAAATTTCTCAACTCTGATCAGAAGTGTTACATTGCTAATTCCTACATGTTGCACTGGGAAAATCTGCTATCAAGGACCTCTCTGAGGTCCTTCAGTGCTGAGGAGCAGCAATGTCAGTTTAATGACTAAGATGCATCTGACTCAAGCCATGGTCTTTTCATTTACTTCTCAGGCATCTGGAGGTTGGACAACAAGTAAGGATGTTGGAAGAAGAATCAACACCTTTGATTTGTGATGTTGTAGAAGAGTGCTGAATATCCCATGGAATGCTAAAATAATAAATATATCTCCGAGGAAGTGAAACCTGGGTACTCCTTAGAGGTGAGGATGATGAAACCGTGTCTTATCCACTTTCGGCATGTTGTTAGGAGAGGCCAGTGCTTAGAGAAAGACATCACTGAAGGGTAGTGTGTCAGTGAAAGAGAGGAAGACCCTCCACGAGATGAATCGACACAGTGACTATAGAAATGAGTTGCGTGTATCAGGAATGGTGATGATGGCACAAGATAGTACAAGGTTCAGATCCGTGGTTCATAGGGTCACTACTCAAGGGCACCTAACAATAACAACAATTATACCATTGATGTGTACTTTCTCACCTTCAATTCTCTGAAGCACTTGCTTTCATTTGGTGGATTTAAGTATTTCGCCCAATTTTAACTGGTTTTAAATCTCTTTACTTTCACTTTAACAGAATATGCATTCTTATTCTTAGACACATGTCCAAAGCATGTGAAATGAAGACTCTTCTATTCTAAATAGTATTCTGTCCTTACTTCACTTATTCCTCTGACAGGTATATTCAATATTTTTCAATAATACTGTAATTCAAAGGCATAAAATCTTATTATATCTCTCTTATTCATTGTTCAGCTTTCACATGCATATGAGATAACGGAAAATACCATGGCTTGGGTATGTTGCACCTTAATCCTCCAGGTAACATCTTTGATCTTTTTAGCTTGTGATTTGAGTGAAAGTACACAGAGAAAATTGACTTTCCATTCAGCCGTTCATACATGTTCTGTATTATAACATTGATTGCAACCCTCACATTGCAACACAATTCTGTTTCTTCCCTGTGTTTCTCATTTCCCTTTATCTTTCTATCCTATCCCTTCTTTCCTCCCCCTGAGCTTTTATCTCTGAGCAAATGCTGCTTGTTTAACCTTATATAGTTGATTGTCCTAAGAAGCAAGTTATTCCTTGGTGTTATTGTTTATCTATTGTTGTTTTTGTTGTTGTTGTCCTGGATGAATTTAGTTATAGGCTCTGATGATGACTAAAATCTTGGGGGTTCCACCAGTCTCTGTTAGACCAATAATCCTAGCTGTTTTTTTTTTAGTTTTGTTGCATGTTTTTCAACCACCCTGTCCAGGACTCTCTGCTTTGGTTCTTAGAGCAGTCAGCAATGGTAGCCACACACAATCTCGTCCTCTCATTGCTGTCAAGTTGAAACTGACTCATTCTTGACCAGCCAGCAAGTTTTCAGAAGCTATAAATCACAGGGAAGGAGATTGTCTATATTTCTCCTATGGAGCAGCTGGTGTATTCAAACCAATCACCTTTGGGTTGAGGGTGCAACTCCCTACCCATCAGACCACTAGTACTCCATCGTTCTTTGCTTTTAAATACTTTAAAGAGGTCTTTTTGCAGCAGATTTGCCCATTGCAGTATATATTTTGGTTTCCTGACTGCTGCTTTCATGGTCATTATTGTGGATACAAGTAAAATGAAATCCTGGTCAACTTCAATCTTTTATCCATTTATCTTGATATTGCTTATTAAAGATTTTTCCTTGCTTTATGTTGAGTTAGAGTCAATAATGAAAGTTGTAGTATTTGCTCTTCATCAGTAAGTGTTTCAAATCCTCTTTGTTTTCAATAAGCAAAATAGCATATCATATGTTGTTCCTGAATTTTCCTTCAAGCTTGATGCCATTTTCTTCTTTATATGTCCAACGTCTTGGAGTATTTGTTCAGCACACAAATTGCATTGATATAGTGAAAAGTTACAACTCCAATACATATATTTCCTGATTTTAAACCTTGTAATACATGCTATTTCTGTTTGAATAACTGACTTTTGGTCTATGTACAGGTTCCACATGAGCATAATTTAAGTGTTCTGGAATTCATATTCTTTACAATATTATTCATAATTACAACTCAGCATTAAGAAGACAACAGTTCTCATCACTGAGTCAATAGGTGACATCATGCTATTTGGAAAGAACATTGACATTTTCAATGATTCCAGCTTGCTTGGATCCACAATCAACATCATTGGCACCAACAGTGAAAAAATCAAAAGACACATTGCACTGGGTAAATCTGCTGTCAAAGACCTCTCTAAATTGTTAAGAAGCAATGATGTCAGTTTAAAGACTGATATGATTCAAGCCATGTGTTTTTCAGTTACTTGTTATGCATTTGAAAGTTGGACAATGACTAAAATTGATAGAAGAAGAAGCAGCAATGTCTTCAAGTTGTGCTATAAGAGAAGAGTACTGAATATTCCACAGCCTTCCAAAAGAACAAGCAAATAAGTCTTAAAGAAAGTGCAGCCTGGGTGCTGCTCCTTGGAAGCAAGGATGGTGAAGTTTCATCTCACATATTCTGGGCATGTTTTTAAGAAGATTTAATCTTTGTTAAAGGACATCATGTTTGGAAAAGTGGAGGATCAGTTAAGGAGAAGATGACCGTCACCAGATAGATTGACATGGTGACTATAATGATGTGCTAAAGTATATTAGAGATAATGAGGATGGCCCAGGATAGGACAAGATACAGATTTATTGTTCATAAGGTCATTATGAGTGGTAGTCAACTCAGTGGTGCCTAACAACAACATGCTTATCTTTGCTGCAAGCTATTTTCTATGGTGCTCACCACGCCTATCATTGAGTCCGTCACTATAAATATGTGTAGAATGAATTGCTGTTTCTTGTATTTTCCTAGAAGCTTATCAAAGCCTCCTCTGATATTCTGGGGAACTGTAGGGAAGTAATTTTGAATTTATCATGGTCACAAGAACACTTTTCTCCATTATTTATATCATAAGAGATCTAAATAATAATTCTGCCTGTGTTATAATAACCACTTCCTTTGAGATGATTTAGCAAAGGAAGCCTATGAATCCATGAATAGTGGTATTAATTGTTGTTATGTGCTGTTATATCAACTGTGACTAGTTGTTGTTATGTGCTGTTATATCAACTGTGACTCTTAGTGACCCTATGTACACAGCTCTGAACGCTGTCCTATTTTGTGCCAATCTCACCATCTCTGATACACCTACCGCATTGCCACAGGGACTGTGTCAATCCTTCTCATCTAGGGCCTTCCCATACTGTGCTGACCCTCTCTCTGTCCTTCACAATATGATGTTCTTTTCCAAGGACTGGAGAAGTGCAACATGCACAAAGTATGCAAGGCAGAGTTTTAAAATTCTTGCCTCCAAGGAACAACCTTATTTCACTGTCTCCAGGATAAACTTGTTTGTTCTCTTGGCAGTCCATGATATATCCAATACTCCTCTCCAGCACCACAACTTAAAAGCATCAATTCTTCTGTCATCCTTACTCATTATCCAGCTTTCATATGCACAACAAGCAATTAAGAAGACTACGGTCTGGATCAGATGCACCTCAGTCTCTAGACTGACATTGTTGCTCTTGAGCACTCTGGAAAGGTCCCTAACAGCAGACTTTCCCAAAGAAAACCCTCTTTTGGTTTCTTGGCTACTGATGCCAAAAGATTTAATTGTTGATCCAAGTAAGATAAAATTGTTAATAACCTCAATCTTTTCTCCATCTGTCATGATGCTGCCAATTGGCCTGGTGGTGAGTATCTTTGTTTTCTTGATGTTGATTGGAATACATATTGAAGACTGCAGTCCTTGACCTGCTTCATCAAATGCTTCAAGTCCTCTTCAGTTTCAGCAAACAAGGTTGTATCATCTGCATAATGCAGGTTGTTGACGAGTATAGAAGGATCAGTGGTAACATGTGGAAGGCCGAGTCTGACTTATACTGCTTCATAAAGGTGAACCATCCCCATCAATAACATCAATAGTACCAAACAAATAGCTACATGGTCAGATATGTCACCCCCAAACCTATTTCTATTAATCATTGAGTCCAATGTTCATTGCAAATTGACTCACAGATTTTACTCACAGTTGTGAGATTTGTTAGAGAAATGGGCCAGGGGTGAGGGGAATGAAGGATACCACACAATATAAATCTAGATTTAGTGAACCATAGCCCCAAGCCAGACTAACAGCAAGATATAATTCCTCAATTAGTTCAGACAGCTTCTTTGTCAACAAGTGAAAGTCTAAGTTCAGTTCAGCAACACAAATAAACCTCTGGTTTCCCCAGTTCTATAAGCTTTGTCTCATAGTAGTCACAAGTCAGCTATTCATTCAGTCATCTGGAGAAAAACCTTTAACTTTGCCTCCATCTCCAGGTTTCTGTCAGGCTATACCTTAACACAGCCTTTTCACTATTTCTCCACCACCTCTCCACAGGTGGTAAGCACTTTCTTTTATTAGTTCCACAGACGTTGATGATTTGTAAGACCAAGTGTTTATAGTTGAGATAGCTGGAGACCATACCGCCAGCAAGGGCTAAGGCAATGGATAGAAATGCCGTTTTTCAAAATTCTAGCTTCACAGTTACTCTTCCTCCAATCCTGATGTAATATTCTCTTCATAAAGTCTAGCCTCCTGAGTGATCTATTCTACACCTAGATTGAAAATGTATGGAGAAAGAATACATCCCTGAAACACTTTGAATATATAAAAAATTTGACAATTGTTAATTCCATGTGGTAGACATATATATGATCCTCTTACTCTTGTTTCAGTTTTTCAGTATATTTTAATGACTCTATACTAAAACAAATAAGAAAAACAACAATTATAAATTACAACGGTCAAAGCAGAACTCCCAATATTGTTGTTGTTATGTACCGTCAAGTCAACTGGGACTCTATGTCAAGAGCTCAGAACCCTGCCCTATCCTGAGCCAATGTCACTGTCACTGACACACACACGTGAAAGCCAGAACTTGATGGACTGCCTTACTTTTCTACCACTCATATTAGTGGAAAACATCTGAGATTTCTTCTGACAGATTTCTGTCTTAAACTGTTTCTGACCTTCACAAGTATTACTGTAATTCCGATCAAAGTGAGTAATAGAAAACTAGCAAGACTATATTCACTCTGTCAAAGGCAGAAAACTTTCAGGATCTTGAGAAACACAGCAGTCCTGAAGAACATTGGTTCTCAAAAATGTCATTGTATAATGAAATACTGTTGTTAGATGCCATTAAGTAAGTCTGGACTCACTTCCATGAAATGCACAATGAACACAGAATGAAACACAACTGGATCCTGTGCCATCCTAACCATCTCTGATATTCTCGAGCCCATTGTTGCAGCCATTGTATCAATTAATCTCATTGAGAATCTTTCTCTTTTTAAATGATCCTCAACAATATGGATTGACATAGTGACCATCACAATGGGCTTAAGCATATCAGAGATGGTGAGGATGACCCAGGATATAGTGAGGTTCAGACCTTTTGCTTTTATGGTGGCGGTGAGATGTTATTGACTTGATGATGCCTAACAACATCAACTTTACCACTCATGTCATTCTTCAGGGACTGGACCCTCCTGATAACATGCTCATATTGTGTGAGACAAGACTCACCATCCTTGTTTCTAAGGAACATTCTGGCTTCACTTCTTCCAAGACAGATTTGTCGGTTCTTGTGTAAACCGTAGTGTATTCAATAATCTTTGCCAACTCCTAATCCCACTTAGGAAACCATGTGAGATAAGACTCAAACCATGCATAGAGAGTAATGTATATTCAGAGTATACTGTTAAATATATATAACGACAGAAGAAAAACTTTTAAATAAATAAACAACAACTTAAGTGGGTAAAGAATTTGTCTGCTGACCAAAAGTTCAGCAGTTCAAATTCAACAACAGGTCCTCAAAAGAAAAAGAGATAGTATGCTTCCAAGAAGATTTACAATTATGTAAACCCTGTGAGCAGTCCTACTCTGTTCTACGAGATCACTGTGACATGTATTGATTCAATGGTAGTGGGTTTAATAAGTTTTAAAAAACACAGTCAATTGAATTTTGTTGTTGTTGTTATGTGCTGCCAAGTCGCTCATACTGACCCTGAAACTTGATCTATCCTGTGCCAACCTTATTGTCTCTGACACATCTACCCTCATTACCCCAGTCACTGAATCAATCCATCTCATCGAGGATCTTCCTCTCTTGCACTGTCCCTCCACCCTCCCAAGCATGATGTCGCTCTTCAAGGATTGATCCCTCATTGCAACATACTCAAAGTACGTCAGACAGAGCCTCAGAATCTTTGCTTCCAAGGAGCAGCCTGGTTTCATCTACTCCAAGAAGAACCTGTTTGTTCTCTTAGCAGTCCATGGCATATTCAATACTCTTCTCCAGTACCCCAGCTCAAATGTATCAATTCTCTTTATCTCATCCCTAGTCATTGTCCAGGTTTCTGATTTATAGCAAGTGATTGCAAAGACCATGGTCTGTATCAGGCACACCCTAGTCTCGAGACTGACATCATTGCTCTTCAGTATTCTGGAGAGGTCCCTGACAACAGACTTTACCTATGCAATTAATCTTTTGATTTCCTAGCTGCTGGTACTTAGAAAAGAATTAAAGAAGTTAAAAAATAGTTAAAATTAATAATAATAAAAATAGAGTACCTCACAGATGCTGAAATAGTAACAAGTTTGTAAGAGACTTAATTTTAAAATAAGATGAAAATGACATATTTCCAGGAAATTTCAAGTTATCAAAAAGAACATAAGAAGAACCATGAAATCAGAACAATTAGAGAATTATTAAAGAAGTTCAAATCTCCAATTAAAACCTTAACACACACGAGGAAGAGAGAGCATAAAATTAATTTCTACCAGATATTTAAGGGATAAATGATAACAAAATGAATAATAACCTCCACATAAAGTTGTGTTTATTATAAGAAAGGTAGCAAGCATTGCAAAGCACAGGAGCCCTTCACTGCATGGTAAAGCCTGGTGCCAGGCTGTCCCTGCACCAACCGCTGCCCGTGAGGACCATCATGGTTCCCTGCCATGCAGTCACTGCCACTGCCGAACCCTGGATCACCGCCGCCTCAGGACCATCTGTATGATTAGGCCACACTCTTCAATGAGTAAACTTATTCCTCAGTTCTGCGGTGTTCTTGGTTACACATTTATGGAGTTTCTGAAGGGCAGTGGAGATTACTGGTAGGCACAGCAAGACCTCTATGCAGACAAATGAACTGTAGAAATTCATTACTACTCCACCAGAAGCCCGCATAAGAGCGGTTAATCTGAACACAGAAGTGTTCAATTAAAATCCACAGAGCATTTTTGAAGAGTTTTGACCTGGGTGAGGTAAATCTCTGTTGCCTCAGTATTACTGGATTGAAGCATTGCTGCTTCTTGTTAGGAGGTTCATTTCATTTCCACTACTCCCAACATCATGCTCAAAGCACTGAGATTTTCAAGTGGAGTACTTTGACATAGACTTCAGTTTCTTTACATAATTTCTATATTCACTTTTTAAAATTCTTTCATCACATTCTCAAACATTTTTAGCTTAATTAACAATGGCTTGAACGAACTGCCCAGCTCCTGGAGAAGTCACAGAGAAGAACATGAGATTTCTTATTACACACAATCCAACCCATGCAACCTTAAATAGATTTATAGAGGAACTCAAGAAGTATGGAGTTACCATAATAGTAAGAGTATGTGAAGCAACTTACAACACTGCTTTTGTGGAAAAAGAAGGCATCCATGTTCTTGATTGGCCTTTTGATGATGGTGCACCATCGTCCAACTAGATTGTTGATGACTGGTTAAATCTTGTAAAAATTAAGTTTCATGAAGAACCTGGTTGTTCTATTGCTGTTTATTGTGTTGTAGGTCTTGGGAGAGCTCCAGTGCTTGTTGCTCTGACATTAACTGAAGGTAGAATGAAACTTGAAGTGCAGTACAATTCATAAGAAAAAAGTGGTGTGGAGCTTTCCACAGAAAGTAGCTTTTGCATTTGGAGAAGTATTGTCCTAAAACACGACTATGCTTTAAAGACTCTAATGGTTGGATAGCAGTATATTTACACAATGGAATGCTACAGTGCATTGAAAAACAAGGAACTCATGCAATATTATTCAAAATGGGAGACCCTCGAGGACATTATGCTGAGTGAAGTATCTCAGTCACAAAAGGACAAACACTGCATTGTGTCACTGTTGTAAAACAGGACTGACCTCGGGGTTGCGGGGAGACTGAGAAAAATGGGTTCAATAATGTATACTGCATTGAAACAGATGAGGGAGAAAACTGTTTAAGAGGGATATGTGATTAGATATTTTTGTCATGACAGGAGTCCAGAGCGAAAGCTGTATAGTGGAGTGGACCTGGGGGGAGAGGTTGTAAAACAATGAAAGAATTTTTCTTTTACTTTTCCAAGAGGGGAGTGTACTAGGGGGGAGGGTTGGGAGGGGAGAGAAGTGCAACAATAAATGAATGGAAATCCAAACTCTCTGTAAATTTTCATTGAAATTAATAATAACTTTTTTTTTAAAAAAAGACTCCAATGGTCATAGAAACAACTGTTGCAGTCAGTAAAATAGGTGCCTGATTATATTGTCTTGATAGTGGAACTTGAAACAGGAACTCATTTGTAATGCATATTTATCAACCTGTTAGCTTAATGGGTAAGTCTAAGAAAGCTTCTGTAGAAGTATTGAAAAGCTGTTTAACCAGGCTACAAGAATTTCAGTCTCCATGTTTGGGTCACTGTCAGCCTTCCTGGACACTTAGCTAACTAAGGTTTCTTAATGTTCAGCATTTAAAATGTACTTATCATTTGTACCAATTGACTTTCCCTGAAATCACGCAGAATTGTTATAAAACTTAAAATATTTTCCCAATTCACAATCTTACCGATAAATAAAAACTTTAGGGAGAAATTAGATGCCAAAAATACTCAGCAGGATATTTGTGTATTTTTAGTACCATACAGGAGCTCTGGTGGCCTAGTGGCAAGAAGCTGTGCTGCAATCCCAAAGGCACATGGTTCAAGACCACCAGCTGCTCCGCAGGAGAAGGATGGGCAATCTCCTCCTGTGTGATTAACTGCCTCTGAAAACCTTCTGGAAGGTCAGCTATGGGTCTGTTCTGACTTGACGGTACACAACAGCAACAAAACAGAAATGAAAAGTCCCAGGAACTGTGAACACTTGAAAAAAAAAAAGTCTAAAGATCAGAAGCAGGGCTTTGTGAGGAGGAATGCAGCATCTGGATTGGAGGAAGACTCATCAATTACCTACATGATGCAGGTGACACAGCCTTGCCTGCTGAAACTGAGGAGGACCTGAAGCACTTGCTGCAGAAGGTCAAAGACTGTAGTCTTCAATATGGATTGAAGCTCAACATCAAGAAGACAAAGATTCTCACCCCCAGGCCAATTGGCAGCACAATGATAGACGGAGAAGAGATTGAGGTTGCTCGGCCCCACAATCAACACTCTTAATTCAAGCAGTCAAGAAATCAAAAGATGAATTACACTGGGGAAAATCTGCTGTCAGGGCCTCTCCAGAATATTGAAAAGCAACGATGTCAGTCTAGAGACTAAGACCTGATCCAAGCCATGGTCTTTGCAATTACTTGCTATGAATCAGAAAGCTGGACAATGACAGAAGAAGAATTAATGCCTTCAAATTGTGATGCTGGAGAAGAGTCTTGAACATACCATGGATTGCCAAGAAAAAAAATAAGTCTATTATGGAGAGGGTGAAACCAAGTTTCTCCTTGGAAGCTAGGATTTTGAAGCACTATCTCACATACTTTGGGCACATGGAGAAAGACATCATGGTCAGAAGGGCAGAGGGATAGTGCAGGCAGGAAGATCTCAGATGAGATGGATTGATACAGTAATTGGAGCAATGGGGGTTGGTGTGTCTGAATTAGTAAGAACCAGTTTTCAGAGAGTTACAGGTAGGTTATTGGAGGTGGATGTGAGGCAGGTGGAGCTGGCCCTGTGAGTCACAACTGAACAGGAAGACAACCATCTCTGTGGTTTCTTTCTATTCAAACACTAACATTACGCTGATCTACTTCTCCATTGATTGCTCTAATAATTTTAAGATATTCTAGTAAAATAGATAAGGGAGGTCTAACATGCCCATCATCAACCAGAGTTAGAAAAAAGAAGGACCATTCTTATAATGAACACAGTAGGTAAGAATTGGTTGAAGAGAAGCTAGACTTGATCAAACCCAGAGAAAGTTCCCAGTGACCTACAAGTCTGGTGCCCTGTACTACCTACAGTGTTTAAAATAGACCAAAGATTAGATGAGCACAGTCTGTTCAATAATCACAGAGGGCCTTTGCAAACTAGATCAAGAAAAAAAGACTTGGGCTGCTCTGCCACATAGTTAAGCCATCATGTGACTGATTTTTATTTAGTATTGGCCTTTTTAAAATTTATAATTTCTCTTATTACAAATCATTAGTCTTCATCAGTGTGGAGGAAGGTATTGTTGTTATGTGCTGTCAAATTAGAACTGACTCAAAGCTGACATTCCAGTGGGTTTTCAGAGACTATAAATCATACAAGAGGAGATTGCTCCTTTTCCTCCAGTGGAACAGCTGGTGGATTCACACCACAGCCCAACTCCTTACCACGAGGTCACCAGAGCCTCTCACTGGCAGTGAAGTGCATTCCACTTCCACTACTAATGGAAAGATTAGTAATTCATATCCACCAGCTTCTTTGTGAAAGAAAGAGGAGCAGCCTGAAAGAAAGATTTACATAATCTTATGGAAGCTCACTATGATTAGGAAACCACTCCATGGAAGTAGATTTTTGTTTGCTCATTTTTTTGTTTTCATTTTAATGTTATAACTAAGAAGATCTGGTGGGTCCAATGTGCTTCTCATTAGGCTGCTAACCAAAAGATCAACAGTTTAAATTCACAAAGTGTTCCCACTGGAGAAAGAAAGATGAGGAAGTCTACCTGGAAACCCTAAGGAGAATTTCTTCTATGTCCTAGAATGTTACTATAACTTAGAATCAAATAGACAACAGTAGGTTTTGTTTTGTTTTGTTTTGTTTTGTTTTAGAGTTTATCTTGTAATAGGATTCCCTGGATAGTGCAAATGGTTAATGACTCAATTACTCACCCAACTACTGGAGGTTCAAGCTGTTGAGTTATACTAGGAGACCCTCAATAGTGCAAATGGCTAATACACTCAATTGCTAACCCAAGTGCAGGAGGTTCACTCAGAGGCATCTCAGAAGAAAATTCTGGAGATTTATGTCTAGAAAATCAGCCACTGAAGATCCTTAAGAAGCAAAGCTCTACTCCAACACATGCATTGGAACAGAAAAAAAACTGGTGCTGCTTTATGTTATAACTGACAAGATCTGCTTATTTTTCACCTGTAAAACATTCTGTAGAGTTATCATTTGAGAGTGATCCTGTTAAACAGTTTTCACTGACATAACTCTGGGGCAGTCATTCATTTCTGTGAAATGTTCTCTGTCACAAAGACCTGAGTTGGAGCTGATGTGGTAGTTACAGCTACTGTTTTGTAGTTTCATATATTCTGTGATTAGTGCACCTGTATCTATGTTACCAAAAATGAATATTTTAACTCTGGTTTAGAGGTTTTGGTGTTTTGTTTTGTTTTTGCTCTCTTTATTGCTGCGGGGGCTGGGGCGGCTGGGGCGTCTGGTGCTCAAGAGCTCTTGGTGGGGCGGGTTCGCTTCCTCTTCACCATCACAGGCTTCTTCTGGCTGCATAGGATGGCGCTGGCCCTGCGGATGGCGGCCATGCGCAGGTTGGGCCGATACTTGTTTTTGTGGATCATGTGGCGGATGCTGCAGAGCGTGGCCCGGGCGTTCTTGTGGATGGTGGTCCGCACGTAGGAGGTGGCCGGCTTCCTCTGGCCTGACCTCCGCTTCATCACCACCACCACCCCCTTGTTGTCGGGGGCCGGCTCCACGCCCACGGTCTTGCGGTGGATCAGCCCATTGTAGCGGAAGGAGTTGCAGGCTTTGAGGTTATTGGGCTCGGTGCTGTAAGTCTGCTTGTTCCTTTTAATCAAGAAGCTGGAGCAGTTACGCACAACCATCCATTGCAGACAGGCAGACATGGCGACAGCTCCTATTGCAGCAGCTGGCGGAGGCGGAAAGAGCTAGAGTTATTTTTATGTAAGTGCTTTTCCTGGAGCTCTGGTGGTCTAGTGGTAAGGAATTGCACTACCAACCCAAAGGCATGCAGTTCAAACCCACCAGATGCTTTGCAGAGAAAGATAGGCAATCTCCTCCTATGTGATTTACTGCATCTGAAAACATGCTGGAGGGTCATAGGTTCTGACTCAATAGTACACAACAACAGTAGTATTTGTCATCAAGTTGCATTGGGCATCTCTATAACTTCAGGGAAGAAGTTCAAGCTGCACTGAAAGTGTTGGCAAAAGCTAAGTCTCCAAGAATTGATGGAATAACAACTGAAGTGTTTCTGCAAACAGATGAAGCTCTGGACATGCTCACTAGTTAATGCCAAGAAATTTAGAAGACAGTTACCTGGTCAATGCACTGAAAGAAATACATGTTTGATTCCACAAAGAAAAAACTTGTGATCCAACAAAATGTGGAAATGATAGATTAACATTATTAATATGCCCAAATAAAATCTTGCTGAAGATTATTTTAAAATGACTGCATAAAAGAATACATCAATAAGCAACTGTCAGAAGAATCCAAGGAATGAGGAAAAGAATTGATGTCTGATGAATCTAGGCTGAAAGGAGAGAATATTAGAAAAATCTTTATTTGTGTTTTATTAACTATGAAATGTATTTGACTGGTTAGATAATAATAAATTACCGATAACATTTAAAAGAATGGGAATACCAGAACACTTAATTGTGATCATGTGAAACATATTATAGATCAGAAGCAAACATTTAACCAGAACAAAATGATATGGCATATTTTAAAATCAGGAAAAATGTATGTCATTTGAGAAGCTGGACTATATGAAGAAGAATGTAGTGTCAAAATTGGAAGGAAACTTACCAACAACCTACGTCATGCAGGCGGCATAACTGTCCTTGTAGAAGTGAAGAAGACTTGAAATACTTGCTGAAAAAGATAAAAGATTACATTTAAATATGCAGAAAACAAAAATTCTCATCACTGGCCCAATAGGCAGCATCATAATAGATGGAGAAAAGATTAAAGTTGTAAAGTATTTCGTTTTACTTGGATGGCCAATCGTTCTTCTTGTTGTTGTGTTGTTGTTATGTGCCGTCGAGTCGCCTGCGACTCATAGCGACCCTGAGTCGCTATCGTTCTTCTTAGTCTGTCTTAATCTGGAAGATCTGCTGAAACCTGTCCACCATGGGTGACCCGCTGGTATTAAAATACCTGTGGCACAGCCTCCAGCATCACAGCAACCAGCAGGCTACCTTAGAACAACAGACAAGTACTCAGAAGAACAAACTATGAACAAGCAAGCACAAACATACATATACATACACATACACAAATTATCAACACACGTGAAGCAGCACTCAAGAAATTAAAAGAAGTGCTACACTGGGTAAGATGTTGTCAAAGACTTCTTTAAAGTGCTAAAAAAACAAGGTTGGGTGTCAATTTAAAGACTAAAGTGCACTTGAACCCAACCATGTTGTTTTCAATTTGTTTGAATGCATGAAAATTGGACCATGAATAAAGAAGACCAAAGAAAAATACACGCTCTTGAATTGTGGTGTTGGCTAAGAGCATTGAATACGTCATGGATTATCAATAGAACAAATAAATTTTTCTTGGAGGAGGAATTGCAACTAAGGTGTTCCTTAGAGGCAAGATTGCTGAAACGTCACCCCATATATTTGTCAAAGGGAACAAATTTTTGGCTCAACAAAAAGAGAAGAAGACTTAGCAAGATTGATTGACACAGTGACTTTATCAATGGTTTTGAGCACGGAAGTTGTTGTGAGGATTTAAATAAGACAAGGCTTCAATCAATTATTATTCATACTGTCTCCATCATAGTCAACTTGATGAAACCTAACAATGACTACACTCGTAGATGGTAGATGCAGATGCAAAGATATGTAAACCAGCAAGGCTTTCAATAGTAAAAAGCCTACTTATTCGGGCTACTTTTAAAACTATTGGATGTGTGAAATTTAAGTTTGATACTGGTGGTCTAACATGTAAAACAAACTGGACATTATCTAAAACACAGACATTATCTTTCTCGTTGTTGTTGTTGTGTACTGTTAAGTCAGAACTGACCCATAACTGACCCTCCAGCAGGTTTTCAGAAGCAGTTAATAGCACAAGAGGAGATTGTCCACCGTTCTGCAGAGCAGCTGGTGGATTTGAACCACATGCCTTTGGGATTGCAGCACAGCTTCCTGCCACTAGGCCATCAGTGCCCTCTAGAAGATGTCCTTAGTTCATTTATATTTCTTTTTTATTTACCCAGCTTGCGACTGAGCTTCTTGGATCCATGCTTTTGTATATTTGGTCAATTTGGGAACGTTCTCAGGCTTTATCTACTCAAATACTTTTTCTGTCTTGACTTCTTTCTCACTTCTTCCTGGGATTTTGATTACTGATTCTCTGTTATGTATTAGCCCTTCTTCTCTATTTCACTGTGGGATAGCTCTATCATTTCCCCTTGGATATTTTCTGTATTGACTTATTCTCTAGTTCTCTAATTGTTTCTTCAGCTTTATCTACATTGGTAACAAATTTATTTTTCTTATTATAAATTCTGTTTTGAATTTCTACTTAGTTCTTTCTTACAGTTTGTAGATTTCTATTCCACCCTAAATCCTTTCCCCCGTCTCCTTAAGAATAATACCCATCCAGTCCTTTGAGAAGGACATCATGCTCAGAAGAGAGGGAGGGGGGACAGTGCAGGAGAGGAAGACCCCGGATGAAATTGATTGATACAGTATGTGGGGCAATGGGTGTTGATGTGTTAGATAGAATTAGTGAGACTGGCTCAGGATAGGGAAGGGTTCAGAGCTGCTGCACATAGGGTCACTATGGGTCGCAGACAACTCAATGGCACATAACAACAATAAACTCTTGCAAATTTAAATACACACAAAAAAATCCCACGTGGTTTATTTGTGCTATCTGATATTTCTGATCAAGAAATAAGACAATGACATTTACAAAACAGTGAAAAAGTAAATATTGCTAACATACAGGAGAAAATTCTCAGCTTTATTAGCAAGCAAAAAAGAAAAGTAAAATTATGATTTATCTTTGTTTCTCAAATTAGCAATGGTTAAAAATAATATATCATTAATAAGTTGTGGTAATAGGTTGCAAAGAACATGGATAATTTCGAAAAAGAAGCCTTAGCTGCCTGTTGCTAGAAAGTTTACTAGCACATGTCAAGAGCCCTAAAATAGTCAAATCTCAATAATAATCATAATAGTTAAAGTTACTCACTCATTGCCATCTAGCCAGAACTAACCCATAGCTGACACTCCAGCAGGTTCTTGAGGCTGTAAATCACAAGGGAGGGGCTTGTTCATCTTTCTCCTGTGAAGCTGTTGATGGATTGGAACCAGTAGAAGTTTATGACCTTTGAACTAGCAGCGAAATTCTCTGCACACTATGCCACCAGACTTCCCCTCCTAATAGTAAAAAGAAACGATTAAAATTTTAGAAATAAGCTTCATAAAATGGGCAACATCATAATAGATGGACAAAGTGAAATTGTCAACAATTTCCTTTTATTTGAACCCACCATAATCAATATCCATGGTAGTAGGAGACAAAAAATAAAAAAATGTATTGCCCTGAGAAAACCAGCTGTCAAGAATCTCTTTTGTCCAACCACAATTGATTGGACTGAGAAAGTGTGATACATTCACACAATGGAATACTCAGCACTCAGAAGTATTGATTTTGAAAATTACTATATAACTTGGGAGAGACTGGAGGCAATTATGCTGAGTGAACTAACTAAGTCTTATAAGGACAAATACTGCACAAGACCATTATTGTAAAAATAGAAGGCTAACTAATAAAACATGCATGGGAGCCCAAAGAGAAAGGGATGAGAGCAGAGATGTGAGGCTGGGTTAGAGGCAAATCACAGGGTTGCACAGTTTGGTAGGATGGAAGGGGGGAAAGAAATGGGAAGGATCCAGGTGAAAAAACAGGATAATGATGGACAAGGTCCAATGGTGATTTATTTTATAAAACGTAAGGCATGAAACTGATTATATGAAACACAATATGAATGAGGAATAGGTGAAACACCACAATGTATACAAACTTTGTAAGCAAACCAATAAAAATTTTTAAAAATAATTTTTAAAAAAGAATCTCTTTATAGTGCTAAAGAACAAGGATATCAGTACAAAGACTAAATAAAGTATGCCTGACTCAAACCACAGTATTTTCAATTACTTAAATGCAAGTGAAAGTTAGAAAATGAAGAAAGATCCAAGAAAAAGTGATGCTTTTGAATTGTGGTGACAGCTTAGAGTGTTAAATAGATACCATTTACAGATTACCATGTAAATTTTCAGATTACATTGTCATTTTATATGTAAAAGTTGTAACTTTGTATTTTTCAATTTACATGTACAGATTGTATATGTAAATTGTAAAATATGCAAATTTACAGAATACAAAGTAATCTGTAAAGTTACCACAGTTCTAATTAAAATCTCAGTAGTAGAAAATTTTGGTCAGCAAAATGATGTTAAACTGAATAAAAAAAATATGTAAGGCTAATAAAAAAATATCTGGGAAGAAAAAGAGTAATAGTGAAGCACTTTCAGAGCAAGATAGGAATATATTTTTTAAATTTTAAAGTGACAATGATGGATTCATTGTGGGGTTGATATTAGAATAAATAGAATGATATAGTGGAAAGTGAAGTTCAGAGTCCAAAGTAAGTTAATATAAACATTTAATATTTACTAAAAGGAAGTATTTAAAATTATTAGGAAAGTATTTTCTAGACAGTATTTCAAGTTATTGTTATGTCTTAAGATACAAGTTATAACATTTCTATAAAGTTTTATTAAAATGATTTTCAAATGTAAATGATAAAGAGTAGCCAAAAATATAGATTAATAGTTTACATAAACTGGAACTGAAGAAAGTAATTTCAAACATAACATTTAAAATAATAACAAAATAAAACATTGATATACTTTGCTACATCAAATTATGTATGTGTCGTCAAAAACATATATATCAAAACTATGTAAGCCAAACATCAATGGTTGAAAACAACATAATTTATTTTATTTCTTGCAATTCTTTTTTTTTTTTTTTAGTTTTACACTGGTTTACCAAATTGCTTTATTTTTCCCTTCAAAGCAGATCCCTGCCACCACCCCAATCCACCCCCACTTCACCCATCAGACTATAATACCACATGATTACACACCCCTTCCCCTCTGCTCTACCTCCTCTCCCCTTAGATCCTCATACACATTTTATTAATAGTTATCTATTTCTACAATAATGGTCTATACAGTATTTGTCCTTATGGGACTGAGTTAGTTCACTTGGCATAATACTCTCCAGTCCCTCCCAAGTTAGGTAGTGATTTACAAAAACATTGCTCCTGTGTGCTGCGTAGTATTTAATTGTATGGAAGTACCATAGTTTCCCAACCCATTTGATTGTGGTTGGACATTTAGGCTGTTTCCATGTCCTTGCGATGGTGAATAACACTGTTATGAACATTGGTGTACAAGTCTCCAATTGTGCCTCAGTTTTCATTTTCTCTGGGTATATTCCAAGCAGTGGAATAGCTGGGCCATGTGGAATTTCTATGGAGAATAATATAAATATTAATAACAGATAAATATAAATGAGAAAAATGTTTGCAGAATATGTGACGAAATGTTAATTGTTGCATTAATAGAAGAAGAAAAGGGCAGACTTGCTTACTAGCAAAGAAATGGAGATCAAAACAGCATGGGATATAGAGAGATTCGTTTATTACCTTGTGAAGATTGTCTTAACATGATAACAGTTCATGTTGAATAAGGGTGTAAGAGTGGCCCATCTCTGAGTGATTTTCAACTGCTGACATATGTTGGTTGATAGTTAAGTGCTTACTTAACCTTTGGTACTAAATCTTTTGATTGCCACAGATCTTTTCAGTTTGTCTCATGTTTTAATGATCAAATTCACTAACTTTTTCCTCTGCCTGCCATCTTTTTTTAATTATAAAAACATTTATTGGTAAAAAAAATAAACTTGTACAGTGTGTTGACCAAAAAAAGTGGTCTTCTCACACTGAATTGGTATAAAAAGAAAGTGATACTGTTTAGTTGCCAATTTGAAAGTGTACTTAAAACATTTGAAAATCTACACATAACTATGGGCCATTAACGGCAACTATGTAGACACAATGAAGGATTGGTTCTCTAATAATGAAAAACTTGAATGAAGGAATTTATGACACCGTTATAAAATTACAACATCTTTACAAATGAGGGGACACATATATTTATGTGTTTTATGAAACAGGTGCTGATGTTTTCAGAGAGACTCTTGCCATGCCAGCCTCATTTAGAACTTATCTTCAAAGTTGACTCATAACTTTGCTAATGAGTCATGCTAGCATTGCTGCTGAAAACCATTGATCACTAATTAGCCTCTTCGCTCCAGGGTCCCAGGTCCTCTCAGACTAAGGATCAGAATAAAAGCAAATCTTTTCTGGGTGTTCTTTCCCTCTGGCCTTATTAGTAGAAATACAGAAGGTAATCAGCAAATCCCTAATCTTCTTTACACCTCTGGGCCGCCTTATCTTCAACGTTCTTTTGGGAGCTAATTAGCTTATTCTGTTTGAGGAACTTTGCAAGGACTTAATTCTCCATTTCTGGCTCTGGCAGTCTCTCTGGGAACCTCTGATAGAATAGTTGTTGTACAGTACCTCCTGAGGCTCTGCTGAGCTTGAAAAGTTAATAAAGTTTATCAATTACTTTCCTCTTGTCTAACAGATCAAAAGGTACTGAGATGTTCTCAGACTCACGAGACTAATCATTCCCTTTCCTGATGCCCATGAGGGGATTCTGAAAGAGTGAATTCTTCACTAGTTCAATGCAAGGCAGGTGAGGGCCAATGTGGCACAAAGGACAGCATGCTGGCTGAGAAAACGGGAGGTTTGAATGGTCTTGCCTTGGCCTTTATTTTACAGAGGGCACAAACTTCAGGAATATGATTATGCCTTCAACTCACAATCTAGTAAAATTTTATTACTGTCAATGCAACAATTCTGCATCTCAGTTTACATGATTCTCAGAATATTCATCTGAAGCACATGTTATATTTCTTTCCCATTTCATACATGAGAAAAATACGCCAGCAGAGAGGAACTCACCTGTTCAATGTGGCACAGTCGCAAGTAGCTATGTTAGTCCAGAAATTAGATTTCCCAAGTTTACAACCCAATCCTATTTTTACTTTAAACAGCTGATTTAATTCAACAAAACGTATTGACTTCTAGCTCACCATCTGGAATGTGAAGATCCTTAATCAATGTTCAACATTCCTTCTCTTTTAGCATGGATACTAAATATAAAACTCAACTCTTTCAGGGTCTGATAGATAGATAGATAGATAGATAGATAGATAGATAGATAGATAGATAGATAGATAGATAGATATAGATATATAGATAGAGATAGAGATAGATATAGATATAGATATAGATAGATATAGATAGATAGATAGATCCCCAGGCTCTACAGAGATGATATTTTTTTTTTAAAAAAAGCCTTTTGTGTTATATTACAAAATTCCTCACAAGTACATTTTCTTTGCTGCCTTACAGGCCTTCAGAACATTCCTGCTTGATCCAGCACTACTAGTGTCTTCCTTATATACTTTTGTTCTGTTGCAGAAGCCCCAGAATCAACTTCTATCATCAGAGATCTGTCACGAATTATTCTTGGGTTGGTGAACCTATTATCAACCTTTCACCTATCCACTTAACTGTCCTTAGTTGCTTATTTCCCTCATTCTTTGGTATCCTGTATGTATTTAGCATCAAGAAATCAAACAACTCATTGCATTGGTCAAATTCTTTGCAAAAGACTTTTGAAATTTTGAAAAGCAAAAATGTCAGTTGACTAAGGTTTACCTGACCAAAACCAAACCATGGCCTCCCCCCCCCAATTGCCTTATATGCTTATGAAAGCTTGATAATGAAAAAGGAAGACAGAAGAAGAATTGAAGAACAAACAAACCAGTTTTAGGAGAAATGTTGCCAAAATAAAAATGTATCGATTCACTGAAAACCCTATATGCTTTGTGGATGTTCATTCAAATGTCAATTTAAAAAATTCTCAAAATTGTGGAAAAACAAAGTGAGGTTGGTGAGACTTTGTCTGCCTTACTTTGTACACAACATCAAGAAAGATAAACCTTTAGAAAAAGACATTATGTTTGAGTAGAGAAGCTGTGAAAATGAGGGTAATTCTCAACACAATGGTTGATTAAATTTTGTCTGTATCGTAGCATATATCAGAATAATGACACAAGAGCCACAGCAATGGACTAAAAAATGTATCAAAGGTTATGTAGACAGTGCGGTGATAGGTTATATTGCATTCCGTCATACATGAAGTCACTAGAAGACAGGGCTGCCTCAATGGCATCTAACTACAACAATAGTCAAATGGGGAAAGTCCACGATGCTTAGGAGGGACCCGTTTTACAGACAAAGTCATCTAGACTCAACATCACTCAGTTCACTGTTGTATTCTTCTGTGTTTTTACCAAAGGCTTGAAGATGGGGCAAGAGGGAGAGACTCTCCCTAGGTGTCCAAATTGTTAGAACATTCAACTGCCAATGAAAAGGTTGGAGATAGTAATCTACTCAGAAGTCCCTTGGAAGAAGGAGCTGGTCATCTACTTCTAAAAGATCAGTCGGTGAATACCCTATGGAGCACAGTTCTACTCTAACACACATGGACTCACTATGATCAAGAACCAAGTTGATGGTGCTGTTTAGGGAAGAAGGCAAAGATTCTTAGTTGTTGTTGTTATGTGCCATCGAGTTGCTTGCGACTCATAGCAACCCTATGAGGGGTTTAGCATATATACTTAATACTTGTACCCCATTTAGGGGTACAAGACCCCTAAACGCCATTCTATCCTGTGCCAACCTCGCTGTCTCAGACACACTCATTCCCACCATTCCACTCACAGAATTGATCCATCTCATCGAGGGTCTTCCTCTCCTGCGCCATCCCTCCTCTCTCCCAAACATGATGTCCCTCTCCAAGGGCCAGTCCCTCCTTGCAACATGCCCAAGCTATGTCAGACGAAGCTTCAGAATCCTTGACTCCAAGGAGCATTCCGGCTTCACCTTCTCCAGGACAAACCTGTTTGTTCTGCTAGCAGTCTGTGGTATATTCAATAGGAATCTATATTTTGAAGATCTTCTACCTACTCACGTTAATGAAAAAAAAAAAAAAACAACCCAAAACAAACCCAAAAAACCAAACAAATAAAACAACCCTCAGACTCATTGCAGCTGAGTCAGAATCCACTCAAAGCTGATTGTCCATTAGGTTTCTGAGGTTGTAGATCACATGGGAAGAGACTGTCCAGTTTTCTTCTTTGGAGCAGCTATTCGATTAGAAGAGAAGCATGGCCTTTAGGTTACTAGCACAATTCCCTACAGTCCAGGCATAATGACCACTAGAAAATCACTTAGCCTTTCTATGTCTCCTAGTGAAATAATAAAAGAAAACGTGTTGTTGTTGTTATTGTTGTTAGGTGCCATGGAGTTGATAACAATAACGTAGTGACTGTATGAACAATAGATCTGAACTTTATCCTACCCTGTGCCCTACTCAGCCCATCATTGCAATCATCGTGTCAGTCTGTCTCATGGAGGGTCTTCATCTCTTTTGCTGACTTTCTACTTTTCACAGTGTGATGTATTTTTTCCAAGGGTTGGTCCCTCCTGACAACATACTGTAAGTATGTGAAGTGAAGTTTCACTGTCCTTGACTCTAAGGAGTATCCTGGCTGCACTTCCTCTAAGATGGATTTGTCTATAGTATTTGGCAGCTGATTTAGTTGATTTGGCAGTTTGATACTCTTTTCCAACACTACAAATTGAAAGCATGAGGAAGAGAACACTTACAGTTTTGTTATTGTTCTCCTGAGCCATGATAGTACTATCCGCTGTGCCACACACACAGTGCGCCTGTAGATAGTAGAATGCATGTTGTGGAAGGAATATTGTTGATGCACGTTGAAAGTGTCTCCAAGTGGACATAGGTAGGTGTACAGAATGTTTACAATGACATGATGAGTCTGACTATGGCCCATGGGTGTTCTCAAATATTCACAGTTGTGCTGAGGACTGAATATGTGCTTTGGATATGAACTATCTGAAGTTAGGAGGGAGTTGACCTAAAATATCACCAGAGACTCCAAGAAGTTGAGAGCCAGTGTTGGATATCCAGCAAGCAAAGTAAGCAGGATTTGTAAGGAACAACTTCACAGTTTTCCCCTCATCAGAGATTCTTTTGCATCTTTGCCTGCATTAAAATGACAGCAGGAGAACCAGAGAACCAGAGGTGGAAGAGAGGCATCCTGGTCCAGAGAGTAAGGAAATCTAGTGCTCTCCATCAGAAGGCTTGATGACAGAATTGATGCCTTCAGGTTTGCTCATCCCTGCAGGTACAGCTGACCTCCTAGAGAGATTGACGTCAGTAGAGCTCAATAAACCTACAACACTTAACTGAGAGTGTCAAATGTCAGGGCCAAGAAGTCAAGGGCTCTTCTAACAGGGACGGCTGTAAAAATTTGTCTTGATGAAAGAACTGTATCCTGAGTCATTTCTGATCCTGACTTGCAACCTTTTACTTCCCTAATGAACTCCAATAAGTGTGTGTGTGTGTGTGTGTGTGTGTGTGTGTGTGAAATTCTGTTTATAAATATGGCTGGCATGTGTGTGTTTCTCCCAAACCCACAGCACCTTCCTATAGAATCGAGGCTTTTTTTCCACTTAACAGTCCCCAGTAGGAAAGGGGTGCCAGCATGCAAGGTAAGCACAGGCCTATTTCCTTATTAATTTTTAAGCATTCTCACATGGATTTCACCCCATGAATATATCTTTGCTGAGAGTCTATGCACACAGTAGAGAGAATGGTGAAATATGACCATGAGTTACTCTCAACCAAGATTCATCATTACTTTTGACAGGAATTTTATAAAAATAGGGAGCTCTGGTGGTGTAGTTCACAGTGACTTATGCCGATAACACAGAGGCTGTGCGTCTCGAATTTACCAGGGGCTCCAATAAAAAAAGATGGATCACTGATTCTTACTCTGTTATCCTTAGTCATTTCCAGCTCTCCAAAGTAATGTGAAGACTATGGCCTGGATAAGATGCACCTTAGTCTCTAGACTGACATCACTGTTTCTCAGTATTCTGGAGAGGTCCCTGACAGCAGATTTTCCTAATGCAACTTGTCTTTAGTTGTAGGCAGTATAATTTTTATAAAAACATGTATGAATAGTTGAATGGAAAATAAATGTGTTCTGTAAACTTGCACTCAAATCATAATAAGGGGAATAAAGTAAGAAATAAACAGCTGTGCAGAAGTCTTAGGAGAAGCTGCTGGTGGTGGTGGTGCAGGGATGAGCATTTGTATGGGATGAGAGTCAATATTTGAGTTTTCAGGGTCAGAAGATGAGTAGAGTGGGGAGAGGGGCTACTGGTTGAGCTTTCTTAAGGATAAGGGTTTGGTCTGGCTCTTAAAACCATTGACTACTAATATCTCTTCTGGGCTTCTGAATCTTGCACAAGTGAACACAATGGCCTTATTTGGAATGGGCCAATTTACTAGTTTCCTCAAAAGAGAGGGTCATGGAAGAAAGTTCTTTTTAAATAGATTTCCATACAAGAATTCATTTGCATTGTGCTTCATTTATGTACATTGAGTTTTGTACTATTATTCATATACATTGTGTTCTATATAATTTTCTTGATCAATGCCTTTATGATCTCATCTCATCTAATCCCCATTGCATCTTGCATGACTTTTGCAAGTAACAAATAGGAAGAGAATTTGTATAACTGTTTAAAAAGGAAGGGGGAATGGGAAAAAGGAAGAGAGAGGAAAGGGAAGGGGGGAAAACCCCAAATCTCTAGGGAAGCAGAGATTAGTGGATGGATGGTGAGGGGCTGAAAGAAGAAACTTTAGAAAAGATAAAAAGAAACTTTGAAAACCAGAGAATAAGCACTTTAGTCAACTCTGCCTCCTTACTGTCCACAGGAGCTGTGCTGCTAATCCGAAGGCCTTGGTTGAATTTGGCTTTCCAGAAGAATTGGAAATGGACAATCTCCTCTTGTGCCAGGGGAACCTAGTGGAGGATCAGCTAGTCAGTTATGAGTCAGTTCTGACTCAACAGCAATGAGTGAGTGAATGAATGAGCATGACTTGAAAAAAACGGTTGTTTTTTTTCAAATTACATAAATAAGTAAAAATTTCAAATAACACCAGAATCAATGAAGTAAAAATTCAAATTACTTGTCCGTATCTCTCTATTTCCTATTTCCCCTCTACAGAGATGGTCACCAGCTCAGAGGCTAACCTTTACATGTACATATACACACATACTGAGTTATTATTAATTTAAAATATATTAATATGTAATATACATCTTCCACATTATATAGAAGCTCTTCTTTTCCAACAAAAATATAATAGGTGACTGACACAAAACATTAATTATTCCTTTTAACATCATACAATTAAAAATTCCCTTTAGAATAAGACTTAAAGAAAAATCGTTATTTGGCTTAATACATATTATTATTCATTTATTATTATTTTATCCCACCTCTGTAATGTGCTCTCAACTAAATGGAGAGTCTAGTTGTTAAAGGATTTTGCACTCTGTTGATCCATGCTTAGATTTTTGGGTTTTTGTTTGTTTATTTTGTGGTATTGAGAATGGGATTTATTAATGAAGTAAGTTGGAGAGTGGTGGAAGCAGAAAATATCACCCAAAACAAGTCCAGGTTTTACTTCGAGTTCCAGGCTCAGGATTTAGTTTATCAGTCAAATTAAAACCATCTAACAAAGTTTGTCTCAGAAGAGTTATAAGTCAACTTCTCCTACAAGCATCTGGCAAGAACAGCAAAAAAATCTTTAACTGTGTGTGCTGAGTGAACTAACTCAGTCTCATAAGGACAAATACTACATAGACCATTATTGTAAAAATAGAAAGATAGCTAGTAAAACATGTATGGGGCCCCAAAGGAGGAAGGAGTGGAAGCAGAGGGACAAGGATGGGTAGATGTGAAAACACAGGGTTGTACAGTCTGGTGGGTGGAGGCAGGAGGAGAAGGAAATGGGAAGGATCCAGTGGGGACCTGAAAAGACAGGGTAATGATGGACAAGATTAAAGGATGACTAACTTTATAAAGCATAATACATGAGAATGATTGTATGAAATACAATGTGAATAAAGAATAGTGTAAAACACAATGCATATGAAATTTAAAAGCAAACCAATATAAAATTTAAAAAATAAAATAAAGAAACCCTTTAACTGTGGCCAGCATAAATGCAAGAAGCCTCAGGTCACACCTTGTCACAGCTTCTCCACAGCAATGCCACAGTTTCTCCACCAACATCACTGGTGTCTTGCCAACACAGCCTCATTCCAGTTTCCCTCCAGTCTTGCTGCCACAAGTTTTGCTCACCTCAAATCTTGCTTCCCAGTGTGGGAAGTACTCTTTCTCTTATCCTAGTCCCATGGTTGTTGATGAGTTGCAAGACCACACTGACTTGCAAGACTATGTACCTGCAATTAAGGTACCAAACCTAGCTATTGCTAACTAAATGCTCTCTAAAAAATAAAATAAAATAAATTATGTCTACACACACACTTTATTTCTATTGTGATTTTAATGAAAGTTTACAGAGAAGTTGGATTTTCATTCATTCATTCATTCATTCATTCTTGTGTGTTTCCTCCCTTTCCCCTTTCCCTCTCTTCCCTCCTTTCTTCCCCCTCCTCCAGTTTGATTGCTTTTTAAAAAAATATTCATTTATTTTCACACATTTTTTTCTGCCTCTTTCCTCTCCTAGTTCACTTTGCAGTGAATCTCTTATGATCTTGCTGATTCTTTATAGTAAGGAGATATTTCTTTAGCTTTAACTTTAGACAGTTTCTCCTATCTTGAGGAGAAATGATACTGCATTTCAGGTGCAAACTCAAGATAATTTCTCTCTGTTTATATCAAATTCAATGATTGTCTTTATTTTATTAGAAGAAAGTCTCTCTCTCTCTCTCTCTCTCTCTCTATCTCCTCTGTCTCTTGCTCATTTCTCTCCTTAATATGGTGCCCATCAGGCATTTTGAAAATGTCTAACAATTTCACTGACCTCCTTTGTGAAAGGCAATATCTTTTTGAGGTCATCCTTCCTATTATCAATTAATCAATTTATAAGTATTGTTAAAACTCAATTATATTTACACAGCATTATGCTTTTTATGCATCTAAAAGTTGTACAATGAATAAGGAGAATCAATGTCTCTGGACTGTGGTGTTGGAGAAGAGTACTGAATATCCTATGGATTATCAAAAAGACCAAACAAATCAGCCTTGGGGGAAGTGCAACCAGACTCCTTAGAGGCTAAGATGGTGAAACTTCATCTCATGTACTTTAAGCATGTGTCAGGAGGGGCCAGTCCTTGGAAAAGGACATCATGTTAGGAAAGGTGGAAGTTCAGAGAAAGAGACAAAGACCTTTAACAAGATGGATTGATGCAAAGACTGTAACAATGGACTCAGGTATATCAGAGATGGTGAGGATGGTGCAGGATTGGTTAAGATGCAGACCGGTTGTTCATAGCTTCACTGTGAGTCATAGTTGACTCAAAGGCACCTAACAATAATATGCTGGGTGTTTGGAGGACATAGTCTAAGACATGGACCTTGTTCTAAAGGAGCTTACATTCTAGCTGCAGAGGAAAAAGTGCAGAGCAGCAAAGATTACAACAGAATTATGATTTCACCATACTCCAAAAACCATGCTCTTTCAGAGGAAACTAGGAACAATGAGCAAAACACAGACACCTGTGAATAAAGAGCCTGGTTCAAATGAAACAGAGACAAAAATTGAGTGGGGAGGACATGAAGAAAGATGGCAGGCCATATACTTTGACAGAGGTCGAGGTTTGGTGTGCTGGTGATAACAAAGACACTGGTGATCTTCGGATAAGAAACTGTTAATGGGCAGACTTTGCTCAAAGGAAATTAACCTGAGCAGCCCTGATGGATGAGCATGGAAGCTGTGAGGAAGCAGCTGTTGTCTGAAATGAGACAGCTGTGTGGATATAAAAGGTTTTTATAGAATATTCAGCAGGGCTCAGTGAGTGAATGATTTTGAGTCATGTTTACGAATACTTCTGGTTGACCAGGAAATTTTCTGACACCTTAACGTTTCCATACTGTCTTCCTGGGGCAATGAATAAGCATGTAAGATAAAAATCAACTTGGCCAAGAAGTGTTAGAAATGGTTTAATAATTGACTTCTAGAAATGGCTATTATGGCCTGTGAAATGGATAACATTCCATTAAGCATTCCTTTCTGAATGCCCTTGGTTTCATATTGTCCCTGTGTCTTGGAGTAAAAACCTGGGTTCTAAGTCACCAACCATGTCTCCATCTATTTTTTCCTTTTAAGAGTCATACTGTCATTTCTAAGTACATACATGTGTATATGAAACAAGTATAAATGAGGGTGTTTTACTATTAAAACAGAAACATAAAACTATTTCCCAGATTTATTCTTATGAAAGTATAATACTACATTTTTTGTGGTTTTGGTGGGGTGATATGATACATTCACAGGTGAGTGTGTCAGTTATATTTTCTCGCTGGTAAGTCCATCAGAGTGATGCATTGTTTTGTATTGTTGTTATTAGGTGCCATTGAGTTGCCTGTGACTCATAGAGACCCTATGTACAATAGCCCTAAACCTTGCTCTATCCTGTGCCTATTTTATTGTCCAGCTTTCTGATGCACAGAAAGTAATTGCAAAGACTATGGCCTGGATCAGGGACACCTTAGTTTCCAGACTGACACTGCTGCTCCTCAGTCCTTTGGAGAGGTCTCTAACAGCAGACTTTCCTAATGTAATTTGTCTTTTAATTTCCTGGCTGCTAGTACCAAGAGTGTTGATTGTGGAGCCAAGCAAACTAAATCTGTTAATCTTAATCTCTTCACCATCAATCATGATGCTGCCAATCAGCCCAATGGTGAGAATCTTTGTTTTTTTATAGTGTATGTTTAATAATATTGCTCTGGGGAAAAAAAGGCACTGGCAGGACCATCTAAAAACAACTATCACTCTGCTCTGCTCCTAGGGTCCATCTAATTACAATTGAATTGCATAATCTTAGTCTTCTTTTTTGAAAGAGAACCTTTGAAAATCAAACTATAAATATGCTGAAATTTATATAATTTGTCTTAAAAAAGAGACTCAAACATTTGGGGTCTTATCAACATGTTAATTGTGTTTAAAATAACAATTATTGCATTAAAACATAAAGGAGTTAATGTCTCCATTTCCTATTAAATTGGGTTTTTTTCCCTTTTGAATTTGCTTTCTATCAGAGACTTTGGTATTCTCTTATGTAAGCTTTAAACCTAGCCTTCAATCGAAAGCAAATGATATTCTACGCTGACTCATACTATCAACTTCCCTTGCATCCCTCAGCCCCACCCTGAAGGTTTCTGCCTGAATATAAGTAAGTCTTCAGCATAATAAATTCCTAGGGGAGCAGTGCTCAAGGAGGAAGGGATGCTTTGATACCCCTGCCCCCTCACTCTGGGGGTCTCTTCCCTGTCAGCACCCTCTTCAGGGCTCCCTGCACATCAGGATTCCGGAGGCTGTAGATGACTGGGTTCAGCATGGGACTGAGGATGGTATTAAGGATCCCAATGCCCTTGTCTTTGTCTGAGGCTGAGACGGAGCCCAGTCGCATGTAACTGAAGAATCCAGTTCCATAAAAGATACAGACCACAGTGAGGTGGGAGCCGCACGTAGAGAATGCTTTCTTCCTTCCTTCTGCTGAGCGAATTCGTAGAACAGCAGCTGCAACATGGGCATAGGACACTGAGATAAGGATCATGGGGATCACCCCCATGAATGTGGCCCCTGCAAAAAGCAACTGCCCATTGAGGTGAATGCTGGAGCAGGAGAGTTGGAAAAGGGGTGGGAGGTCACAGTAGAAGTGATTGACCACGTTGGGGCCACAGAAATCAAGCACAGATACAGCTACTGTGTGGGTTAGTGCATTGACAAAGGAAATAGTGCAGCAAATGCCCACCAGGGCACCCTGAACTTCACGGCTCATGCGGGTGCTGTAGGTGAGGGGCTGGCAGATGGCCAGGTATCGGTCATAGGCCATGGCTGTCAACAGGTGACAGTCCACTCCAGCTAGGAGGTGAAAGAAGAAAAGTTGTGAGATGCAGGCAGCATAGGGAACTCTGCACTGATGGGCCAGGAGACATGCCAGCATTGGGGGAACAGTGACGGTGATGCACCCGATGTCCAGCAGAGACAGGTTTCCCAGGAAGTAGTACATAGGAGTGTGGAGTTTGGGTTCCACAAAGATGGCAGCCAGAATGCTGAGATTGCCCCCAACTGTGATCACATAGGCAAAGAAGAATACAGCAAAGAGAAGTGATTGCAACCCTATATTCCCTGTCAGACCAAGAAGGATGAACTCAGTGACAGTGGTTCTGTTCCCCTGAGCACCTGGATCCATAAGCCACTGTTGAGAGCTGTAATGGGAGGATAAGGTGTGAACCTGCAAAAAATGGAGAGCGACACATAATATATATCTGTTTAATGTATCAGCACCCACCATTTGTAATTGATACCAACTTAAAGCTTTAATCAAGGCCTTGGAGGCCCCTACTATACCAACCATTAACACTTTAGTTGCTGATTTATATGAGGCACAGACAGGCAGAAAGAGCTACTTTGGGGGTTCAAAATGGTGGCAATTTAGCACTGGGGCTTGAAAGTGTATCAGTATTTTAACAACTATTAAGGCCATTGCAGTATATTGGAACTCTGAGTGGGTGAAAGAGTGGGATTTGTGAGAGGTCTACAAGTAGACTGCAGGAGAGTATCAACATAAAAAAGGAATGGGAGGATAAGAATCCATGCAATGAAAATAAATATGAAAAACATGAAGAGAGGAATAAAGAGAAGATTGTATAAATACATAAGAGGCGACAACTCATGCCTGTCTGGAGGTGGATTGTCTCTGTTAGGTGCCATCGAGTAGAGAACGACTCATAGCGACCCTATGAACAACAGATTTGAACCCTGTCCTATCTCGTACCATCCACACAATCTGTGACACACTCAAGTGCATTGCTGCAGTCACTGTCAATCCAGTTGGTTAAAGACCTTCCTCTCTTTTGCTAATCCTCTACCTTTCCAAGCATGATGTCCCTCTCCAAGGAGTAAGCCTTGCTGGCAACATGCCCAACACATGTGAGACAAGGCTTCATCACCTTTGCCTCTATGAAGCACTCTGGCTGTATCTTCTTCAAAACATTTGTTTGTTCTTTTGGCAGTCCCTGGGGTATTCAGCACTCTTCTCCAGCACCACAGTTCAAAGGCACTGATTCTTCTTCTGTCATCACTGTCCAGCTCTCAGATGTATAGCAAGTGATTGCAAAGTCCATGGCATGAGTCAGACACACTAGTCCTCAAACTGATATAATTACTTCCCAATCATTTGGAGAGGTCCCTGGTTCCAGACTTTCTCAGTGTGATTTGTCTCTTGATCTCCAGACTACTGATACCAAAGTTATTGATACCAAGTGCCAGGAGGTGGAAGAAGAGATTAAAACTTGAAGATATGAAGACAGTTTCATAAAATGTTAACAAAATTTATTAAGCACACGTTTTGAATATTGTAGTAAGCGTTTTATGCTTTATTTCTTCATTTAATTCTTAAAATACTAGGCAGTAACTGCTAAATATCTTGATGTCATCATGACATTGAGGTTGCTCCAAAAGTTACCTGAGGTCACAAAACTCAAATTCGTATTAACTGACTCAAAAACCTTCATACTCTATTGCCACTCAAAGAAGGTGAGTACATGTTGTTAATGAGGCTTTATAAATGGACTCATGTGTGATATAAGTAATAATTATATTCCTGGGAATTTAGGCATGAATCTGACTATAATTACTCCAGGAAGATGATAGTCAATCGACTCATCCTTCGTTCAACAACTGTCCATTTATTGAATGTGATAATAATCGGGAAATTCAGTAAAATCTATGAAAGCTTGAACCTATGTAAGGTAGAAACCTATCAGAAAATGAAAATATTTCCCACTGAAAGGAGAGATAGGAAAGTGGTAAGATTACATAAAAAAAGGAAGGAAAGTTGGAAGAATTGGTAAAACAAGGTAGTCTTGTCAAGTTCAAGTACTTATAAGTTTCAATGTATTTTAACCAGTAGGATATGAGCTGTGAGAGAACAAAATATTAATTAAGAATTCCACGGTTTCTGGCCTGAACATACTTGGAGTTGTTTGTTCTAATATAATTATACTAATTTGTCAAACTAATCTGAGGGAGATTGATGGTTACTTAAGGGGTAAGAGTTTAATAAACCTGGAGAACAAGATGATTGAAATCTAGAGTGTTGAATGGGCTTTCACTGTCACACGTGGTGGCATTCATAGCATTCCCACACCATGTGGTTAATTGAAGAGTCAGCTTATAAAGCCAAATACCCTTTAGGTGTAATTAGATGTAGGTAGTTCTGGACAGGTGTCTTGAGCCTCTCTTCTTCTGGACTCTTAACATGTGTTAGGGCATTCCTATCTTTGTGCTAGCATGTATTATCTCCTTCACACGCCAAAGTTCTATCCATCCTCTAAAACTCAATCCTGGGCTATTATCCATCTCCTCAAAGAAGTTACCTTTGTGCACCTGACCTTTAAAAGATCTTTTTCCTGATGTGATGTTTTCGTTGTCAGGTGCGATTTAACTGATTTGACAATAACACAAAATATCACTGATCCTGTGCCATCCTCACAATGCTTGAGCCCATTGTTGAAGTCACCGGGTCAATTTATCTTGTTAAAGCTCTTCCTCTTTTTCAATTCTCTACCAAGTATAATGTCATTCTTCATGGTTTGATACTTCCTAATAACATTTCCAAAGTACGTGAAACAGATCTTACCAACCTCACATCTAATGAGCATTCTGATGTACTTACAGGACAGATTTGTTGATTCTTCCAGTAGTACATAGTACATTCAATATTCTTCTCCAACCACATAATTAAAAGACAACAATCCTTCTTGGACCTTCCTTACCTATTGTCCAGCTTTCACATGGGTGAGAGTATTGAAAATATCGAAGTTTGGATTAGGAACTCCTTAGTCATGAAAGTGATATCTTTGTTTTTTAACATTTTGAAGTGATCCTTTGGAGAAGATTTATCCAATGTAATCAACCTTTTTGACTTCTTGATTGCTGCATACAAGAATGTTGACTGTGGATCTAAGTAAAATTAAATCCTAGATAACTTCAATGTAGGGAGTTTTTATTTATTGTTTCATTTGTGATTATTTTCGTTGTCTTTGTGTTGAAGTATAATCTAAACTGAAGATCTCTTTTAGTGTTTCAAGCTCTCTTTACCTTTTAGCAAGAGTTGTTGTTGTCTATATATTGCAAGTTCTTAGTCTTCTTCCAGTTCTGATGCTATGTTCTTCTTCATATAGTTCATTTTCTCAGATTATGTCCTCAACACACAGACCAATAAGTATGATGCAAGGATAGAACGCTGGCTCATACATTTGCTGATTTTAAACTACTGATTTTAATCCTTGTTCTGTTTGAATGAATGTCTCTTGTCTATGTACATGAGCACAATTGTTTTAGAATTCCTATGCTTCTAAATGTTATTCGTAATTTTTTATGACTCACAGAGTCAAATACCTTTTCATAGTCAATAAAATACAAGTAAATTTTCTGTTAAGCTTTTAACCATGATACATCAGATATCAACAATGGTATTGTTTGTTCCACAACTTCGTCAGCATCCAACTTCAGTTTCTGGCAACTCTTTGTCAAAATGTACTGTTGTAACTATTTTAAAATTATATTTGACACATTTTATTTGCATGTGATACTAATTTCCACATTTTTCTGGATAATTTTTATTTGGAATGGACCAAAATATGGATCTCTTTCAGTTGATTTGCCAGGAAACTACCTTTCAGATTTCTTAGCAAAGATGAGTAAGTGCTTCTAATGTTGCAACCTTTTGTTGAAACATCTCAGTTTGTATGCCATCACTCCCTGCTGACTTGTTTGTTTTTTGTTGTTGTTGCTGTTATTTTGTATGGTTTTTCCCAATGTCTTCAGTACAGCTTGGATTTTTTCTTTCAGTACCACGAGGTCTTTATCATATGCGATTTCATTCGATGGTTGAACATCGACCAGTTCTTTTTGGTACAGTGATTCTGTGTATTTCTTCCATTTACTTTTGTCTGATAGGCTAGACAATTTATAATCTGGATCATTCTAGTAACTCCATATGAGGAAAAAGACAGAAAACTCAATAATTCTGAGGAATTGCTTGCATATTCTGGACTACTCAGAATTGATAGCATAAGACAGAGTGTAGACTATGCTAGCACAGGGACAAGACAGCCTAGGACTCTACACTATTTCCACGCCACCTTAATCCTATCTGCAAAAAAACACTTGGCCATCAAGTGAGCCAGGGCTGACCCTCAGTGGAAGTAAGATGAGAATTAGACTTTCACAGGTCCCACCTTCCTTTCCAGAGTTTACTAATAAGTGGGGCCATGACTAATCTCCTCAGACAACAAGCCACTGGCCTCTTAGACATTGTATGTTCAGATTATGTTTCAAACTAAAGCTTGGGTCTGGATAAACTTCAACTTTATTGAAGGCAGCATTCAAATACAGAGAAAAGTGGAAAAGCTTGCTTTGCCCTAAACAGAAAATACATGTCTCTTGGAAAGTCTCCTCAGAACACTGGCGATTTCTCGATCAAACACAGCTTTCCTGACCAGTGACTTCTGAGAGCAATAAAACAGGAAGGAAGTGTGGACCACAGTCTAGTCAGGCAGGAAGACTCATAAATGAAGAATTCTCTGAGAGGTTGACAGGCATTAGAGTTCTCCACCACGAGCTCGTTTTTATCATTGGTGTGTGCTGTCAAGTCTATTAGGACTCACAGAGAAAATAACTGTAAGACAGAGAAGAAATGCCTTGAGAATTTCCTCACCTGAAATCTTCATGGGATCAGACTGCTAGATCTTTTCTTCCAAAGAGTCCCTAGTAGGTTCGAACCACCTATTTTTTGGTTGGCACGCGACTGTCTAACCATCATACCTCCAGGGCTCCTTTCTGGTGAATCTACAAAGTTCCTTAATGAAGAAAATCTCTTGATATCAGGATTCTTTTTTGCCCATGAGAGGTGTTGCTTAAAAGAAATATCTCAAATTTAATGACAGTGGGTTATTGAGTTATTTACAAATTCATACCACCTGACTAGCTAGCATTGGAATCCTGGAGAATAGGGGAGGGGAAAGAAGGAAAAGAAAGTAGTAACTGATCATTGCATGGATATAAGATTTTTGTTAAATATTGTGTGTTGTGCCATTTAAACTTTTAAACAAAATTTTTTTTAACAAGAAAAGAGATTTTAAAGATAGATCATCTTACAACCAAGAGAATTTAGTTTCATAAACATTAACCTCTTTAAGGTTATGTATCTCACACACGTATTTAAATATACAGCTCATTCTTTTTTCTGTCAATCCATGCAGTCTTCATTTTCATTGCTTTATTATGGAATAGGAAAGGTTTTACTCTTTCATACCTAGGGCAACGTATAACTATTAAATTCTTTTGTTGTTGGTTCCTATCCCCATATCAGCCTAAAGAAAGTCCTATAGAGTCTACCAAATGTTCTCAAATCCAAATGTTCCCTCATCAGTTCCCTCCAGACTGCCTCTGTTTGATAGACTTTTCCTCACTCAGTCATTCGGAGAAATGATTTCATTGTCATTCCCTAAATTCAGGAATCAATCAGTCCTTTATTTTTCTGTAGGTAAGGGGAAAGACACATGAAGGTCATTGAGTCATCTTCATCAATGCTTACTCAACAAGGAAGCAAATCAGATTTCCAGAAATGAGAAGACTGGTGGGGAGACTTACCTTCCTGGGACAATGAAGACACGTTGGATGGGATTTCTTTTAGTGGGAAGTGAGTGCTAAGCTGACCCAAAGCATTCTGTCTCTAAAAGTGTTATAAATGGCAGGAGACCAGTAAGATATTCTCCGTCTGGGTTCTCTTTCCACTTGGGAGCTAACTAGCACCTTAGTTGTTGTTATAAGGTGTCTAGAGATCCTAGGCATTACTCCTTGACCCTAGGGATCACAAAAGAATCCAGAGGAAGACCTGTAACTTCAATCCTTAATGATGTTTCTCATCTGCTTTGTGTTTTATACTCTGCTAAAGAAACATTAGTAGAGTCATCAAACTACATTATGCAGTTGACACCACCTTACTTGCAGAAAGTGAAGAAAATTGAAGCACTTACTGGAAAAAAAATCAAAGACTAGAGCTTTTAATATTGATTATGTCTCAACATCAAGAAAAATATACTCACCAGTGAACCAGTAGGCAACATCCTGATAGATGGAGAAAAGATTGAAGTTGTTAATTATTTAATCTTATTTGGATCCACAATCAATATCTAGAATAGCTGCATTCAAGAACGCAAAAGATGTGTTGCATTGGGAAAATCTGCTGTTAAAGACTTCACCAATGTGCTAAAGAGCAATAATATTGGTTTAGAGACTAAGGTACATCTGATACAAGCTATGATATTTTCAGTTGCTTCCTCTGCAGCTTAAATTTGAACAATGAATAAGGATGATAAAAGAAGAATAGATACTTTTGAATTGTGGTGTTGGAGAGAAGTACTGAATAGCCCATGGACTGACAAAAGAACAAATGTCTGTCTTAGAGGAAGTGCAACCAGGGTGCCCTCTAGAGGCAAGAATGGTGACACTTCATCTCACATATTTTGGGCATGTTGGTAGGAGGGACCAGTCCTTAGATAAAGACACCATGATGTGAATGGTGGAGAGTCAGAGAAAGAGAGAAAGAGCCTCCACAAGATGGATTGACACAGTGACTGTAACTATGGACATAAGCATAGTGGAGACAATGATGGAGCAGGATAGGGCGAGGTTCAGGTCTTTTGTTCATAGAGTCACTATGAATCGCAGATGACTCAACAACAACAAAGAAATATTAGATACATGACATCATTCTAGTTTCCCAATGTCCCAAAGAATTGAGAAACTAAATGGCTGGGAGGAAAAAAATAAGACTCAAAGTCCTTGGCAAATCAGACACAGGATGCATGGTTGAACTCTGGCTAGATTCTAGAGAACCTGATTCTAGTTTATGATTTTTTTTCTTTCACATTAAGTTTTGAAGTTATTTCAATTTCTATCTATCTATGTTCAAAATCCCTAGCCCTAAGAGAGATGCAAATCAAAACAACAGTGAGATATCATCTCATCCCGGTAAGAATAGCAAAATTTAATAGAACAGCAAGCAACAAATGCTAGTGAGGTTGTGGAGAAACTGGAACCCTTATTCACTGTTTGTGGGAGTGTAAAATGGTGCAAACACCATGGAAACCAGTATTGCGCTTTTTCAAAAAGTTGGAAATAGAAATACCATTTGACCTAGCAATTCCACTACTGGGAATATATCCTGAAGAAATCAGAACTGCCACCCAAGCAGATATATGCACACCCATGTTTATTGCTGCTTTGTTCACAATAACAAAGAGTTGGAAACAACCCAAGTGCCTATCAACAAATGAATGGATAGAGAAGCTGTGGTATATTCGCACAATAGAATGCTATGCTGCATTGAAAATCAAGGAACTCATAAAATATTATACAGAATGGATGACCCTGGAGGACATTATGTTGAGTGAAATATTGCAGTCACAAAAGGACAAATACTGAATAATGCCACTGTTGTAAAATGGGACTGACATCGGGTTTGGGAGGAAACTAAGAGGGATAAATAATATATACTGCATTGAAACAGATGAGGGAGAAAACTATTTGAAAGAAATATATGATTAGCTATTATTTTCATTACAAGAGCCCAGAATGAGAGCTGCATGGTGGAGTAGACTCGGGGCAGAGTGGAGGTGAGGGAGAGGTTGTAGAATAATGTAAAAAAAAAAAAAAAAAAAAAAAATATATATATATATATTTTTTTTTACTTTTCAAAGAGAAAAACCAACTGGGGGGAGGGGTAGGCAGGGAGGAAAATACGCAACAATGAATGAATGGAAATCCAAAGTCTCTATAAAATGTCATGAAAATTTCCATAAAAAGAAAAAAATACTTGGTTTAGGTTCCATTTCTTCTACATAGGTGTTTCTCAATACCTTCATGCTTTTGCCAAAAATGACATTTTCATTGATCTTTAACATACTGGTTGTTGAGTGTCATCAAGTCAAGTATGACTCATAGCAACCCTGTGAACAACATATTTGAGCCCTGACCATTCTGCTCTGTTCTCACTCAGTCTCTGACATACTGAAACCCACTGCCTGCAGTTGCTGTGTCAATCTACCCAGCTGAGGGTATTCCTCTCCTTCACTATCCCTCCACTGTTCCAAGCATGATGTCCCTCTTCAATGAATAACCTCTCTTAGAAACAGATCCAAAGTCTATGAGACAAAGCTTCGTCATCCTTACCTCCAGGGAGTATTTTATCTCCAAAATACAAATGTCTGTTCTTTTGGAAGTCCATGGGATATTCAGTACTCCAACACCACAGTTCAGAGGCATCTATTTTTCTTCTGTCATCCTTATTCATTGTCCAGCTCTCAGATGCACAACAACTGACTGAAAAGACCATGGCCTGGATCAGGTGCACCTTAGTCCTCAAACTAAAAAAGAAAAATTGCTCCTCAATAATTTGGAAAGGTCCCTAACTGCAGGCTTTCCCAGTGCAATTCATCTCCTGATCTCCTAACTGTTGGTATCAAGTGTATTGATTGTGGATACAAATAAGACAAAGTCTTTAACAGTTTCTATCTTTTCTCCATCTGCTATGATGCTGCCTACTGTCCAGTGGCAAAGATTTTTGTTTTCTTAACATTGAGATGCAATCCATACTGAAAGCTGCAGTGTTTTAACTTCTGCAGCAAGTGCTTCAAATCCTCCTCACTTTCAGCAAGCAAGGTGTGTCTTCCACATAATGAAGGTCACTGATGTACAGGTAAAGATAGTTAATTTTACTAGTCATTAAATAATTTTAAGTCAAAGGGGTCTTGAGATACATCCAGCCAATCTTATCACTCAAGACTGATAATATGGAAATGCCAATTAGCTCAACCTCTGTAAGGACAATTTGGCAATATGCTTTCAAGTACTTTGAAACAGTTAATGTTTTCTTTGACCCAGGAACTCACTTGATTTCTAATCATTTAAAAGTTGGACAATGAGTAAGGATGACAAAAGAAGAGATCACTTTGAATTGTGATGTTGGAGAAGAGTACTGAATATCCTTCAGCTTGCCAGAAAACCAAACAAGTCAGTCGTAGGGTAAATGCATCCAGGGTACTCCTTAGAGACAAGGACGGTGAAACTTTATCTCACCCACTTTTGGCATGTTGTCAGGAGGGGCTAATTCCTGTAAAAGGACATTGTACTAAGAAAGCAGGAGGGTTTGAGAGAACGGGAAAAACCCTCCACAAGATGGATTGACAGCATAACTCTAACAATGAGCCTGAGCGTGATAGAGAGCATGAGGGTGGCACAGGAGAGGGCAAGGGTTGCTTCTGTTCTCATAGGGTCACTATACGCTGTAGTCTACTTGATGGCACCTAACAAAAACAACAAAGGAACTCCACTCATGGGACTTTACCACCTGCAAATAATTAGATGAGTCTACACAAATGAATGTGTGAGGATGTTTGTTGCAACAGTTCATACAGCTAAGGTTATTTGAAGTAATACAATTTCACAGATACTCAAATACAAATTCACTGTTATTGAATCACTTCCGAATCATAGTGAACCTCCATGTTTCTAGGGCTGTAATCACGGTGGGAGGATACCCTCCCTTCTTTCTTCTGGGGAACCACTCGTGAATTTGAACTGCCGGGCATGCAGCAGTTTTTGGATTAGTAACACAACTTGCAACAAATTACTGCACTAGAACTCTCAACAAAGAGAGGATTGTTAAATTTCTTTTGTCCCATCTAGTTAAAGGAGTAGTATAAAAACTGCAGGAAAAGATAAAGATGATATATATTTGGTGCCATGGAAACATAGGTATTGCAACTAGCAGCTTGGACATGTGTAACAGTTCAAAAAGGGGGGGAATGAGAGATAAGGAGGAAGAGAATTAGAGGAATGAAGAAACACAAGGGCAACAGAAACCAGTGGATGAATGTGAGGGCGGAGCGATAGGCATATGACAGTGGGGATTTGCTTAGAACCAATATAAGGCATTGATCAATTTTATGACTTGATTAATTTCAAAAGCATTGTAACTAATATTATAAAATAGACAAACAAAAAAGCCAGCCACTAAGCTTTAGGTGTTATATGATCCTTTTTTTCTGCACATATGAAAAACTTTATTATATTTAGCATATCCTTAATGATTATTTCAGAATGATAGACTTTTATGTAATTATTCTTTTACTCTTTTCATATTTCCTAATTTCTAAATAATAAGCATAAATTTTTACTGCTTTCTAGGGAAAAAGCTGCAACTTGTATAGATAGAAAAAAATACCTTTCTTCTTAAGGCAATGCAAAGTGAGAGGATTGATTTTAGGTATATGTCAGAGCTTGCAAAAATTTCCCTTTAGTAACCAAAGAAAATGTCATTTGAACTAAATCACTTTTTCTGATTAATATTATTACATAAAGTTTTGCTATTGTTGATATAAAGTAAAAATAACAAAGTTGTTGTGATTGTTGTACTGCCAAGTCAAAGCAACCCATAGCTGACCCTCCGGTGGGTTTTCAGAGGCAGTGAATCACAGGGGAGGAGACTCCCCTCCTTCTCCCGTGGAGCAGCTGGTAGATTCGAATGGCGTGTCTTTGGGATTGCAGTGCAGTTTCTTGTCACTATGTCACCTCCTCCTTTTCTCACATCAGCTCACTTTACTCATACATTTCTACATTGAATTTTAACGTCTCTTTTCTCTTAGCTTGTTTGCTTGCTGGAATTATCTGTTAGCACTTCCTTCAGCCTGTGGCAACCACTCAAGAAAAACAACAGCAAACCAAATTTGTTAAAAGAACAAAACTTCTTCATTAATGTTTTCATTTCTTTAAAGAGTTGTTTCCCCAGAACACTGATTTTCTTCCTTTCTTTATTCTTCACTGTCCACCTCTCCCACACCATCTTTAGGAAATCATTCCTTCTTGAAGTGATGCATAACTTTTGAGAGGCACTGGTTAAAGGCACTGTCTGCCTAGGTTCATCTCAGCTCTGACATTTATAAGCCTGACATTTATAAGATGTTAGGTAAGTTCAATTTCCTCACCTGTCAACTGGGAACAAGAATAGTTCTTACCTCTTAGGACTATTATAAGGTTAAATAAGCTAATATGTGTCTATTGCTGATATACGTCAACAAGTCCTGGCCCAGAGTAGCTGATATACATGATAGCTATCACCTAATGGTTTGTACTTAAACAACTAACTTAAAGGTTGGTGTTTCAAACCTCCTCAGCAATGCCAAGGAAGAAAGCCCTGGTGATCTGCTCATAGAGTATATCAAGAAAGCCCTAAGGAATGCAGTCCTATTCTAACACCTAGGTCTCTGTGGATCAGAATTGGTGCGTGAGACAACAGGTTTGTTCTTTCATCATGCTCCTTTGTAGGCCAGTCTCTGATCTTATTTCATCATACCCACGCTCCACTTGCACTGATCACAGTATCTCTCAAAAGCAATAGGTGGGGTCATGATGTTCTTCAGGCTGGAGGAGGGAAATGTCTCACTTGGAGGGCCATTTCCCCATGAGTACCCGTCGTAAGGCACCCTGCACATCGGGGTTCCTAAGGCTGTAGATGAGTGGGTTCAGCATGGGACTGATGATAGTGTTGAGGATGCCAATCCCTTTGTCCTTGTCTGAAGCCTCCACTGACCCGAGCCTCATGTAGCTGAAGACACCAGTCCCGTAGAAGATGCCCACTACAGTGAGGTGGGAGCTACAGGTAGAGAAGGCTTTCTTCCTGCCCTCTGAAGAGCGGATTCTTAGGACAGCAGCCACCACATGGGCATAGGACACAGTGATGAGGACCAAGGGGGCCACGCCCATGAAAGCTGCTGCTACAAAGAGCAACTTCTCATTCAGTTGGATGCTGGAGCAAGAGAGCTGGAAGAGCTGTGGGAGGTCACAGTAGAAGTGATTGATCACATTAGGGCCACAGAATTTAAGAGTAGACAAAGCAACAGTTTGGGTCAGTGCATTGGAGAAGGAAAAGACACATGACATGCCCACCATGACTCGTTGGATTCCCCAGCCCATACGGGTGTTGTAGGTGAGGGGCTGGCAGATGGCCAGATAGCGGTCATATGCCATGACAGTCAGAAGGAAGCAGTCCACCCCAGCCAGGAGATGGAAGAAGAAGAGCTGTGAGAGGCAGGATCTGTAGGGAATGCTCCTGTCATTGGAAATGAGATGCCTCAGCATCGCAGGGACAGTGACGGTGATACAGCCAACGTCCAGCAAGGACAGGTTTCCCAGGAAGAAGTACATAGGGGTGTGGAGTTTGGGTTCAATAAAAATGGCAGCCAGGATACTGAAATTACCACCAACCGTAGCTACATAAGCAAGAAAGAAGATCACAAAAAGAACGGGCTGTAGAACTGGAGACTCTGTTAGGCCTAGCAGGATAAACTCAGTCACAGTGGAACCATTTCTCGACGTTCCCAGATCCATGGATTTCTTCTACCAGTAGTTGAATTGAGCAAAGCTAGAAGTTGTCAGTAAAAGGAGAATGCTTCTTGATAACATCTCTGTCAAAAATCAGAAGAGAAGGCTGTAAAAACAAAAACAAAAAAATTAAGAAAAGTGAGGTTGGGAAGATATTTAAGAAATTTAGTATAATGGCTAAACAAGAATCATTAACATGGATAGATGTAAACAGAGATAAATGAATTGACACAAAATAAGAGAACATTTGAACCCTTAAGGGACCTACAAAACAACTATGAGATGTCATCTCATCCCAGTCAAAATAAGAAAATTTAACAGAACAGCAAACATCAAATGCTGGCGAGGTTGTGGAGAAACTAGAACCCTTATTCACTGTTGGTAGGAGTGTAAAATGGTGCAACCACTGTGGAAGGTGGTATGGCGCTTTCTCAAAAAGTTGTAAATAGGAATACCATTTGACCCAGCAATTCCACTACTGGGAATTTACCCTAAAGAAACCATAATCACCACCCAGGAAGATATATGCACACCCATGTTTATTGTGGCTTTGTTCGCAATAGCAAAGAGTTGGAAACAACCCAAATGTCCATCAACAAATGAATGGATAGAAAAGCTCTGGTGTATTCTCACAATGAAATACTATGCACCATTGAAAAACAAGGAACTCATGAAATATTATACAAAATGGGTGACCCTGGAGGAGTGAAATATCTCAGTCACAAAAGGACAAATATTGCATAGGGCCACTATTGTAAGATGAGACTGACATCGGGGTTGAGGGAAAACAGAGAAGGAGGGGAGGAATGATGTATACTGCATTGAAACAGATGAGGGAGAGAACTGTTTAAAAGGGTTTTATGATTAGCTATTATTGTCATGACAGGAGTTCAGAATGAAGGCTGCACAGTGGAGTGTACTTCGGGGGAGGGAATTACATAACAATGAAAGAGTTCTTGGTTTACTTTTCAAGGACAAGAGTGAATTGGGGTGGCAGGGAGAAAAGTGCAACAATAAATTAATGGAAAACCTAAGTCTCTGTAAACTTTCACCAAAATTAATTTAAAAAAAAAAGAGACCTTATTTTCCTGAGACCAAAATTCCAAGGAACTCTGAGTCTAGAGATAGTGGTGTGGCCATCACAGGATCCTATCGTGACATGGATGCTTAAAGAAAGGAGAAGAAGCATGTTCCCTCCTATCCTGCATCCCTCCTATCCTGGATCCTATCATGACATGGATGCTTAAAGAAAGGAGAAGAAGCATGCTCCCTCCTATCCTGCATCCCTGTAGACTTACATAATAATGCCATCATATGTGATGGCAGCAGCGAGATGTCTGCCATTTCTCAGACTATTAAGAAAGAGATTAACTTGTTAAACTACGAGACTAGGACTGGACTTTTAAGAGAACAGTGAATACACAACTGCATGAGGAGATGTCATGGGGACATCTCCAACTCTATAGCTTGTTATTACCAGCTTTTAGATTTTAAAAAAAGTAACATTTGTTCCCATCCCAAAGAAAGGTGACCCAACACAGTGTGGAAACTATAGAACAATCTCATTGATTTCACATGCAAGCAATATTCTACTGAAGATTATCCAAAAATGACTGGAAGGGGACATCAGCAGAGAACTGCCAGAGTCCAGGCTGGGTTTAGAAGGGGTTGTAGTACTAGGGATATTGTTGCTGATGTTAGATGGATCTTAGCTGAAAGCAGAGAATACCAGAAGAATGTCTATCTGTGTTTCATTGACTATGCAAAGGCATTTGACTGCGTGGATCATAACAAACTCTGACTGACTCTTAGAAGAATGGGGATCCCAGAACACTTGATCGTTCTAATGCGAAACCTATACTTGGACCAGGAGGCAGTAGTCAGAACAGAGCAAGGGAACACTCAGACTTTTAAGAAAGAGATTAATTTGTTAAACCATGAGACTAGGACTGAATTTTCGAGAAAACAGTGAATGTACAACTGCATGAGGAGATGTCCCCATGACATCTGGTTCAAAATTGGGAAGGGCGTACGCCAGGGATGCATCCTATCTCCATACCTTTTCAACCTGTATGCAGAACAGATTATCCGGGAGGTGGGGCTCTATGAGGAGAAATGTGGGGTCAAGATTGGTGGAAGATCTATCAACAATCTGCGTTATGCACATGACACAACCCTGCTTGCTGAAACTGAGGAAGACCTGAAAAGTGCTTGCTGCAGAGGGTCAAGGACTGCAGCCTCCAAGATGGATTGAGGCTCAATGTCAAGAAGGCAAAGATTCTCACCACTGGGCCAATTGGCAGCATCAGGATGGATGGTAAAGAGACTGAGATTGTTAACAACTTTAGTTTGCTTGGCTCCACAGTCAACACTCCTGACACCAGCAGCCAGGAAATTAAAAGGCATATTGCCATGGGAAAGTCTGCTGTTAGGGACCTCTCCAAAGTACTGAGAGCAGTGGTGTCTCTCTGGAGACTAAGGTGCATCTGATACAGGCCATGGTCTTTGCAATCACTTGTTATGCATCAGAGAGTTGGACAATGACCAAGGAAGATAGAAGGAGAATTGATGCCTTTGAGCTGTGGTGCTGGAGAAGAGTATTGAGAATACCATGGACTGCTAGGAAAACAAACAGATTCGTCCTGGAAAGGGTTAAACCAGGTGGCTCCCTGGAGGCAAAGATTCTGAGGCTCCGTCTAACAAACTTTGGACATGTTGTAAGGAGGGACTAGTCCTTGGAGAAGGACATCATGCTTGGGAGGGTGGAGGGACAGCACAGGAGGGGAAGGCCCTTTCTGAGGTGAATTGATTCAGTGACTAGGGTAATTGGGATGGGAGTGTCAGAGACAGTGCAATTCGCACAGAACAGAGCAGAGTTTAAGGCTGTTGTACATAGGGTCGCTATGAGTCACAAGCAACTCGACGGCACATAACAACAACAACAACAACAACAACACGTTATTTTGCCTCTCTCCCCACAGAGTCTGAGACATTTAGGCACCAATGTATTTATCTTTTACTGAATAATAAAAAGATGAGGACAGAGCTTCAAGACCCAAGTTTTAAGTCGCTCAAACAGCAGATAACCATTCTATGGGTTCCCTTCTGTCTCCAATTCCACGGTCACTTAACTTCTTGCTCTTTGATCCTGACTCTAATTGCCTATCATCTGCACACATACTGTCATAGATCTGATGACCAAATAAGACTCAAGTCTGTTACAGTGGAGTATAGTGCCCACATGCCTAGTCACTCAGATAATGATTTAATTTTCCCATCCCTGAAATGCTTACTCTCACAGAATCCATAGTTATCTGCTTCAGTCTATGGTGATGGCAGAGGGATGGCTATTTTAGTCACTTACTGAGTGTATTCTATGTAGTAAAAAGATGAAGTTGAACATTCCCAAGGGGAACAGAAATATAAGCAGAGGGACACGTTGCCTGGTGATTAGATTAAGTCTTACCAACAATGAATGAATGAGAACCCAAAACCTCTGTAAATGTTCATTAAAACTAATAAAATTTAATAATAATTAAAACAAACAAAAATCTTACCATGTCCACAAGTCTACCATCCAACTGTTTGACCCTTTAAGCACTTGCATATTATTCTCACCATCACATCCAACTCAATTTCACCAAATATTAAATCATTTTTATTCTTAAATAATTTTATTCTTGCCATAACTATTTGGTTATGTACTTTCTATTTGTTCATGTCACCAGGGTTGCAACCTTAGTCATAATTCATTCTTTTCCTCCTTTCTCTCTCTAACCCCTCACTGCAAGCACTCAAATCCCATTGAATCTCTTCATGGAAGCAGGCAGAAGCCACTACAGGATCAGACAGTGAACTTTATTAATCTGGAAACCAAAAATGCACGAGGGTCTTGGGGAGGCACTTACCCAGACAAAGAGATGGGTAGACACTTCCAGGCAGAGAGAAGGGGTAGCCACACGACCCAGAGGCACCTACAGTGAAGATGACTTATGAAGGAAATGGACAATTTGGCTGACATCATTTTCACATGAGGATTTTTCTCCACTCCACTGTTATCCCCGGAGGCCTCAGAAATTAATATCTTCCAGAGGGAGCCAGAACCAGATAAACATCTGCCCTCATTACAGACATAGTGATCTCCAGTAGCTTCACAATGTTTGACTTTCTCAAAATATTTTCCAGTATATGATCCTCATGAACATGGTAAAATTTATTCATTCCTTTAACACTCATGAACTAGCAGTCTTGACAGCATTTTACAGAGTTAAGCTGAATCTCATTAGGTCTTAAGTGAAGAATGGTATTAGGGACAAGCCAGGATTGGGCATTTCTGTCCAGTCAGTCATCTCAGTATAGGACAAGAAAGGAGAAAAGCAGAGACTTGTAACTTCCCAGCTTTGCCTCCAGTATGGGATAGAGGAAGGCACATCTTGAATCAAGATTACTTCCTGCTGCATTCCTCACCATCATGTTACAAAGTCACTATCCTCAAATCTTTCTCTTCTAGTCTCATGCTTCCACGAAACAGTTAAGTTCTTGTAGTATCTTGACCCTAAATATTTTCCAGCCCCCTGGCTCCAACACAATAAAAAGAGATGAAGGTTTGTAGTACCTTCTAGACCTAAAATATCCTATATATATTAATTCCTGAAAGTAGATTTAGGTGTCAAATGCAACTTTTAACAATCCCTTGTTAGTTAATAAGACTTCCCTTTTGGGTCTCATTATCAGATTTGGGATAAGCTCCTTGCAGGATCAGCTGAGGAGCCTCGGTGGTCCAAGATTGTCATGGGCCGAGGAGGCATGGCAGAGAGGTACTGTGAATTAAGGTTTCTGTTGATGTCTCTTCTGAGAAGGGAAATGATCACACAGAGTCCAAATGGTACCCTTTAAATTCACCTTCTCCACTTGAGTGACAAATGTTGTGTTCTGCCCTTGGACAGTGGCCTTTCCCCATACCTTGCTAAGCTGTTAACCCTATCTTTAAGGAGCAATCAATGGCCTTATTTCTTTGGGGAAGCCATACATGAGCCTAGGGCTGAATTAGAGCTACTGTGGGCCTACAGTATGTGGACCTTCCTCATGTGCCCACATAAATTCAAATTTCATGTATGCGATGGTTCTCAAACTCTATTTCCAATTCCAGACGCTAACTGTTCACCTCTAATATACCTAACAGTGTTTACATGTTTTCATGTGAATATCCCATAGGAACCTCAAACTGAATACATGCAAACTACTCATGTCTCCTATATCTGTGCAAAGGACATAGATATACTGACTAGAGAATTGAGTGGCTTACAATTCTAGAATTCTTCTTTTTAATTGGGTAGAAAGTATATGCGGAGGAGGAGTAGAGTACATTGACCCCTAAGCTCTTTCTAGTCTACATTTGTTGTTGTTAAGTGCCACTGGATTAAATACAACTCATAGCAGCCCTATGAACAAAAGATTTGAACCCTGTATTATAACTATAGTAGTTTCCTCTAATGTTCATAGAGTTTCCAATGGCCTGTTGTTAAAGAAGTAGAGGGAGTCTACGGTTAACTAGACTGGACACACTATGAGAAAATTCGCAATAGGAGGAATCCTGCTCCTTCTCCCTAAATTATTCTATATACTTGTAGGAAGTGGAAGTGGGAACATCCAAGGGGAAAAGTCCGTGCTTTCTGCATGAAGAAGTTACTTTGCTGTAAAAGAAGTCTTAAGAGAAGGAGCTCAGCCTCTGCTTTCAATCTGTTCTTCCACTGAGTTGCTGAACCAACTTCTTGCTAATGATTTGAAAAGGAGGAAATGCATTGAAAAACAAGGAACTCATGCAATATTATTAAAAATGGGTGACCCTGGAGGACATTATGCTGAGTGAGGTATCTCAGTCACAAAGGG
>NW_006400299.1:100681-101614 GCF_000299155.1 Elephantulus edwardii
GGGGAGAAAGGTGCAACAATGAATGAATGGAATTTCAAAATCTCTGTAGGTGTTCATTGAAATGAAAAATAAATATATTAAAATATTTAAGAAAGAAAAGAAAAGGAGAAAATGAGAGCTTCCTGTCTCCCGAAACAGATATTTCTTCTCACCCCAGTTAATGGAGATGTGTAATTCATGCATTTAGCAAATACTGAGCAAAAGACTATTTTCCAGGCAATGGGCTTGTCAAGAAGTGAACCAGACAGACATGGTGGCAGACATAGTGCATGTGGAGCTTAGTTGCCATCAGCTGTGTTGAGAAGATCCTGATTCAGGGCAATTTTATATGTAAAGAAGGAAATGTTTCCCATTCTGACGTAATCCTCACAAACACCAGCATGTCTGAGTCCATCCTGTGGCTATTGTGCCAGTCATCTCACCAAGGGTCGCCCTCACCTTCAATGTTCTTCATCAAGCATGATGCCCTTCTCTAAACTTGTAGAGGCATTCTCAGCTTGAAAAGAAAAGTCAGTTCACATTAGAATTCAGACAAACATGGCAGTGATGGGATGATCTTACCAAGATCAGTTCTCATGAAAGATGACAGAGCTACAAGAAAGGGGTAGAAAGAGTTCTTATGCCCAAGTTCAATGATAATGGGCAGGAAATCAGAGCTAAGCTCAAGTTCTAGTTTTTCTCATATCTATCTACTCCAACACAAAAGGATGAATTTTACTGTGTATAAATTGCAAATTAATTAATCTGATCTTAAAACAGTACTAAAACAAACATCTTAATCTACTACCCAGTTTATGAGATAGAATTTTTTACTGCTTTTGAAATCCAGTATATCCATTACTAATTCTATATCTCTTTCTCTTCACTCAGTTAACACTGTTCTTAAAGAGAGAGAGAGAGAGATTAGATAGACAGACAGACATAGACTATATA
>NW_006400299.1:101714-113772 GCF_000299155.1 Elephantulus edwardii
AGATCTAGATATATCTAACTATCTATATACATAGAGAGTCTTTGATAATACTTCCATTACATCTTTCTTCTTCAGAGCAGCTAGTAGATTTGAACCAGCAAAGAGTAATAGGGCCTTTCAGTTAGCAGTGCAACTGACTATACCAAAAGATAGTGAAACTTTGCCTCACATTCTTTAGACAGGTCGCCAGAAAATTCCAGTCCTTAGAAAAGAACATCATGCTTGGTAAAGCAGAGTCAGAAAAAAAGGGGAAGTAGGAAGAAGAAGACCTTTGATGAGCTAGACTGACACAGTGACTGCAACAATGGACTTGAGCGTGGTGGATCTAGTAAGGATGACTCAGGATAGGATACGGTTTCGATCTGTTGCTCATCAGGTCACTATGAGTCCTCGCAGACTTCACAGCACCTAACAACAACAAGCTGTATTAGGACCTACTCCTCATTAGTTGTGTTGTTGTTCGTTTGTTGTTTTGTTTTTCCTATTTGAAGGTATTGTTCTACTGTGAGCATTCTTTTAAACATCTCATGCACATATGTAAGAATTTCTCTACGACTTCTAATTAGCAATGGAATTAGTGTATCTGTGTGTGAACCATTTCACATTCTCACTTACAATGTATTAGAAGTTTTGTGCTTTATAACATCAAACTTGCTTTATCAAAAGTCTTCATTTAGATCAGTATAATGTATGTAAAATGGTGGCTGTATTGTAATTTTAATTTACTTTTCCCAGGTTGCTAATGGAGTTGAGCTTCCTTTCATTAATTCATTGACCATATGTGTTTTCTCTTCTGTGAAATCTTTGATCATGCCTATTTAATAATTAGTTCTTTGTATTAATGTTTGTCTTAGGCTAGATTTTCTAGAAAAGCAAAACAAATGAAATATATATATATATATATATATATATATATAAATTAGACATATTATATATACATATATCATAGGACATAGATATATATTAGATACATGAAGCATACATATCTCTAAATATTAGATATATGAAGCATATGTATCTATATACTAGATATACATTATATCTGCATATTAGAGATATATCTGTATATTAGGCATCACGTTTGGGAGGAAGGAGGGACAGAGGAGGAGAGGAAGACTGGATGAGATGGACTGACTCAATGACTAGGGTAATGGGGTGTATGTGTCAGAGATGATGATCTTGGCACAGGATAGAACAGGGTTCAGAGCTGTTGTATGTAGGATCGCTATGAGTCACAAGTGACTCGATGGCACTTAACAACAACAATATATCTATATATAGACAGATACACACACAAACACACACATATGTATCTTACATGTTGTTGTTATGTGCCGTCTAGTTGGAATCTACTCATAGTTCACCCTCCAGTCAGTATCCAGAGGTTATAAATTGCATGGAAGGCGAGTAGTCATATTTCTCCCTTGGGACAGCTAGCGGATTCAAACTACTTGCCTTTGGTTTATCAATGCAACTCCTTACCCAAAAGGTCACCAGAACCTTATAGTAGGCAAGTCTGCTATCAGAAACCTTCCCAAAATCCTGAAGGGCAAAGATGTCAGTTTGAAGACCTGATGCAAGCCATGATCTTTTCAATCACTTGCTATGCATCTGAAAGTTGAGCAATGAGTAAGGATGACAGAAGATGTCTTTAAGTTGTGAGACTGAAGAATAATACTGAATATCCTATGGACTGTTAAAAGGACAAACAAGTATGTCTTAGAAAAAGGTGCAGCCAGGATGTTCCTTGGAGCCAAGGGTAGTGTAAATGTATCTGACATACATTGGGCATATTGTCAGGAGGGGCAAGTCCTTGGAAAAGGACACATGCTTGGAAAGGTGCAGAGTTAGCAAAGAAGGAGAAGACCTTCAATGAGATGGGCTTACACAGTGACTGTAACAGTGGGCTTAAATGTGTCAGAGATGATTAGGACAGCACAGGTAAGTGAGGATTCAGATTCAAAACAATGATGACCACCTAAAGGTGAGAAATATATCTAACCTTTTCCTGACTGGCTAAAGTTCTATAGGTAGAAGTGTCTAGAACTTCAAGAGGAAGGCACTGAAAATACTGGTGTCAACATCAGAGAGGGAGTTCTGGTGCCTTAGTGACAAGAACTTGCACTGCCAGGGCAAAGGCAAGCTGTTCAAATCTACCAGTGGTTCTGTGGGAGGAAGATGGGCATTTTCCTCCTGCGTGATTTATAGCCTTTGAAAATCTGCTGGAGGGTCAGCTACAAATCTGGTCTGACTCAGTGGCACACAGAAACAACAAGCATCTTTCTTGATGGCAGAGTCAGAGTAGCAGAGGTCAGGTGATGTAACAGACATTGTTTAATTCACTTCTTTTAAGCCACTGCTTCTCAAAGCAGTTGGGAAGAAGGAAAGGCTTGTGTAAAATTTGTTGAAATAATATTCTGACATCAAGCAAATCTAGGATTGCATTCTAGATCTTCTAATTCCAGATGTGCACCATCAGACAAGTCGCTAAACTCCACTGAACCTCAGATTCTTCTTCTAAAGCCAATAATGAAACTATGCTATAGAATTGTTGAGAGAATGAAATATGATATTAGACTAAAACACATTCTTAGTGGTTGTTGTCATCATTATTAATACTTGTTGATTTCCTTGGTTAGTGCTTTTAAGTATATTGTTTTATTTCATTCTCAGAGCAAGCGTGTGTGATGGTGGATATTATTATCATGCCAAAAAAAGGGAGAAAACTGAAGCCCAGAGGAGTTTTGGAGCTTGTCTTAAGTCACATCATTAGTAATTAGTAATACCAAGTCTCTAGGGTTTTCCATAGTAATACCACATCCATAGGATCACTATGAATTGTCATCAACTTGACAGCATCTAACAACAACAATACCAGGTCTATGTTTTTCATATAGCACCAGTTGGCTCTTGAAAGAATATAGAGTTGGTGGGTTAAGGTAAGGAAATGTAAAGCCCCTATTATGATGAACAGGTGAACAGACAGACACTAATATAGATGGCCAGACCATTTCTCCACATTTTTGTTCATTAATTCAATCACTTAGGACCTTTAGCATTTAAATTCAGGCCCAGAGAAAAAGATGGGGTTGACTTCCCTAGTGTTTCCATGGTTCCTTCTAGTACAGCTCAGCTCTTCTACCACCAATTTTTGAGACATTATGGGAGCCCAATTTGCAATTCCAGTGGTTTTCATTAACAAAGCCCTTAAAGTAAAAACATACATTCCTGAGGACTCATTAGGAGAAATTAAGAGAAAACTTCTCCCATTTGCTTCCTTTCTTGAAACTTTTGCTAATCTCCAGGTCAAGACAAGCCTTGAATTTGGCTTCTCTCTGCTCAGAGTTTCTGTATGGACCAAGCAACCGGGAAAGCAAAATGCCTTTTCTGGACAGTATGATTTAGTCCCAGTGCTATTCCATTCCATAAGTGACTTTGGGAAGGTAGACAGACCTCAATTTTTCTTTCTGCATGTAATAAATTTCATTAATAAATGAAATCCTAATCATTTCCATGAATCAATGTGAGGGGTGGAGTAAGGAATTGAAGGTGAGGGGTTTTTTTTTTGTTTTTTTTTAGAAAATCTAAAGCAACACAAGAAGCTTCATTAATACTTCATTAAAGGTTTGGGTTATTTATTGGTCGATGGCTCCCAAAACTCCCAGCCCTCCTAGCTAATTTCTGAGGTCCCTGTGGAATGATGTCCCATGACAGAGATGATCTCATTTCTCCTTCATTCATTTTCTTATATATGGTCCCTTCCTCCTCTCTGGGGCTAGGGCCCGCATAGTGCTTCACCCTCTACCTCTCTGCACCTGAAAACTTGCTGTTCTCTATTCCCATAACGAGGTGAGTACCTTGTAGAGTCTCCCTTCTATTTATTAATAAGGGATAAAGCACTTCAGTTATTACCAGACAAATTAAGCCTCCTTGTTCAGTAAGGAAAAATAGTCTTGCTCAGAGAACCATGCCAAGTGAGGGAGGAAGCTGGAACCTATCACAGAGAGCCTGTCTCCTGTGCCAACATCCTTCTTCTTGAATGAAGCTATTTTTCTTTTTCTATTGGAATGAGTATAAAGATATTCACAGATATAAGCCTTCCTGCCTGGACCTCAGGGGGCATTCTTGACTGGACCCCTATATCTGAGAGCCTGATTGAGTCTTTGTCATCAGATGTATGAAGACTTTAGAAGGAGCATCAGAGCAGGGAGCTGTGAATTTCAGTGAAGACAACCTGGGACACATTCCAAATACCACAGACTGGTAGTCTAGGAGGACCCTTTCAATCATGTCACTATGGTCATCTTGTTAAAGATGGACTTCTTGGATATATAGGCCACTGTGCATCCTAGAACACTGGCCTTGAGAGGCAAGTTTTATTATCACGAATGATACGAAATGTCTGTGACATTTCTATTTGGGTTAGCAAGGTGGACTCTTTCTAGCTAACAAATTTATTTATTTATTGCCTTTACTTCTCTTATTGTCAGATTTTATGGAAACTGTTTTTATGAATAGACATTTGTGAATGGATTATTTTAACTACTGTCTTAACTGCTTCTTAATGAGTCTTCATGAATACTTCATCATGATAAATACCATCATGAATGCCAGAAAACGAAAGGGGTTCCAGCTGCAGTAATTCTATGCCTTTTACCTCAACTCAAGCCTCTTTCAAATCATATTAATCTTTGATTGTCTTGCATAAATTCCAGCTTATCCAGAAACACTCTTTCTAACTAGTCCAGCCCAATCTATCCGATGACCCTTTAGCACTGACATTTTTTGTTAACTTTATGATCTTCATTTATACATCTCATTCATTCATTCATTTCAGAAAAAATAAACACAAAAAAAGTTATGCATTCAAGTTTTTTTCATTCTCAGTGAAGGCACAGAGAATACCAAACTGAATTAAAGAAACAATATATCCATAGGCCACTTAGAAGGGGAAGAGAACCACAATAAAATGCATATGACTGAGCAAGAGTATACTAACAACAGGGATAAATTCCATTAAATATATAACTGCTATAGGAGGTTATTGGGAAAGACCTATTGACTTGAGTCATAAAGGATTTGCAAATTAGAACTAGAAGAAGGACATTCCAGATAAAATAAACAACTTGAGTAAAGATAACGAGGTCTGAAACAAAACAGTATGAGACCATTTAACTTGTCTTAAAATGGGTCAGAAAAATTACTAACTAAAGAGTAAGTATGTATTAACTTGAATGAAGGGAAAGGTAACAGACAATAAGGAGGTTAGCTCAGTAATTACTTGCTATGTATCAGAGAGCTGGACAATGACTAAGGATAATAGAAAGAGAATTGATGCCTTTGAGCTGTGGTGCTAGAGAAGAGTTTTGAATATTCCATGGACTGCTAGTGTTGTGCCCCAAATCCAGTTTCCCCCCAAGTCACCAAGGAGCCGACACCGATGCAAGGGCAAGAGGGAATTTATTTCAGATTCGAATCCGGGCCACGATCCAAACCGTGTTCATACAACAGGGAAGATGGCCATGGCCCCGATTCTGGGCTGTCCCGCCTATTTAAAGGGGAAAGCCCACGAAAACAGGGCGATACAGGATTGGCTGGTTCAAAGGAAGGGCGCGAAAACAGGGTGATACAGTATTGGCTGATGTTTGGGTGGGGGCTCTTTCCCCCCTCCCCCCACCGCTTTCAGTTTACTGCTCTAGAGGCTTATACATTTTAAAATGACATATTGGTTACAAAATGGAGTCCCTCACTAGGAGAACAATAGGCTTTCCTGGAGAGGGTGAAGCCAGCCTGCTCCTTGGAGGCAAGGAGAGGCCAGTCCTTGGAAAGGGACATCATGCTGGGAAGGATGGAGGGATGGAGAAAGAGAGGGAGACTATCGATGAGATGGACTGATATAGTGACGAGGGTAATGAGGGTAGGTGTGTTGGAGACAATAAAGTTGGCACAGGATAGAGCAGGTTTCAGGGCTGTTGTACACAAGATTGCTATGAGTCGCAAGTGACTCAGTGGCACATAACAACAACAGCACAGTAGGACATCAGCAGTCAGAAAATCAAAAGACAAATTGCATTGAGAAAGCATGCTGTCAGGGGCCTCTCTAGAGTAATGAAAAGCAACTATGTCAGTCTGGCAACTAAAGTGTACCTGATAGAGGCTATGGTCTTCGCAATTACTTGATATACACTAGAAAACTGGACAATGACTAGGGATGATAGAAGAAGGATTGATGCCTTTAAGTTGTGGTGCTGGAGAACATACCACAGACTGCCAGGAGGTCTGTCCTGGAGAGGGTGAAATCAAGCTGCTCCCTGGAGGCAAGGTTTCTCATGTACTTTGGACATATGGCCAGGAGGGACCAGTCCCTGGAGAATGAGATCGTGCTTGGAAGGACGGAGGGACAGTGGAGGAAAGGAAGACTCAGGATGAGATGGATTGACTCAGTGACTGGAGAAAGGGGATTAGGTCCATCAGAGATGATGGGATTGACTCAGGATAGGGCAGGGTTCAGAGTTAATGTACGTAGGATCACTATGGGTCACAGGCAACTTGACGGCACATAACAACAACAGCAGCAGCACAGTATAATTAGGACAAAGAAGACAGTGGGAGAGGCACAAGAGTAAAAGGAAATAATGATAAATATCATTGCACATACAACCCTGTAATAACAATAATAACAAATAATAACCTATGCAATAATAACCTTAGGTATAAATGCAAGCTGAACAGGTGAGGATGGTGAATGGGAGCACATTCATGAGTGTATATATAGGTTTGACAGAGAATAATTCTACATACATATTTGTATGGGCTGCAAAACTGCCCACATATAGTGGAACACACAAGTGACAAAGTTACTAAAACTTCGTAGCCATACCGAAATTTTGAGAGACTGTGCCCCTGGACTTTGGGGATTAGGACCATATTGGGGACATTTGGATGAATTGGCATAACATAGTCCACTCAGACAATACTCTACATCCTACCATGGTAATAACTGAGTTCTTAAAAGCCTATAAGCAGCTAGGGGTTGCCTCAACCCAGAACAAAGAAGAATGAAGATAATAAACTCAAGGACAGAATTAGTCCAAAGAACTGAGCCACAGTTGTCACTAATGGTAGATCAGAAGAACTAGATAGTGGTGGCTACCATTGCCACTGCTCTGGTAGGATCACAACCAAAAGTCCTGGACAGAGTGGGGGAAATAATTTTAAAAAACCAGATTTACAGAGACTGAGGCAACCCAGGAGACTGTATCTCTAAGACACTCTTCAAACCTGGAACTGAACCTGCCCTTTGGGATCAACTTTCAGTCAAACAGTTCTTGTTGATGCTGTTATTGGTATATGCCGTTGAGTCGCTTGAAACTCTGAGTGACCCTATGTGCAACAGCTCTGAATCCTGCTCTATTTTGAGCCAACCTTGTTGTCTTTGACACACCTACCCCAGTACCCCAGTCAAACAGTAGACAGACCGATAAAATAAACAAAATTCATGATGAACATACATTTCAGAAAAATCAACCATACTAGTTCAAAAGGGCAGCATTTCCCCCCAAGCAAGAAGGTACAGGAAAGATCAATGGCAAAGTGAGAGGAATTGGGAAGGATTTAATGATTTAATGGATTGCAACTACACTGATGAATCTATAATCTACAACCACAGAAGCAGTAGTCAATAAATAAGCGATATATTACAATGGATATTATATCATGATTTACTGTCTATTTTTATTGAGTAACTGAATTGGTAAAACTTGGTTTTTTGTGTATGTTTTTTTTTTTCACTCTGGCACATCTTCTTACAGGAATTCATGGAAGCAGATACATGGGTCAATGGAACAGCCGTTACTGAATTCATTTTGTTGGGATTGGTAGAAACACCAGGGTTGAAACCCCTTGTCTTTGTACTTTTCCTGTTTGCCTACATGGTCACAGTTGGAGGCAACCTGAGCATCCTGGCAGCCATCTTGGCTGAACCCAAACTCCACACTCCCATGTACTTCTTCCTGGGGAACCTGTCAGTGCTGGATGTTGGCTGCATCACTGTCACTGTTCCCTCAATGTTGAGTCGTCTCCTGACCCACAAACATGAGGTCCGCTATGGAGCCTGCCTTACACAGCTCTTCTTCTTCCATCAGTTGGCTGGTGTAGACTGTTTCCTGTTGACCGCCATGGCCTATGACCGCTTCCTAGCCATCTGCAGACCTCTTACCTATAGCACCCGCATGAGCCAGGCAGTTCAGAGAACACTGGTTGCTGTGTCTTGGGCTTGCGCTTTCACCAATGCACTGACACACACTGTGGCCATATCCACACTCAACTTCTGTGGCCCCAATGTCATCAATCACTTCTACTGTGACCTCCCACAACTGTTTCAGCTCTCCTGCTCTAGCACCCAACTCAACGAGCTGTTGCTATTTGGTCTGGGTATCCTTATGGCAGGTGCACCTGTAATTCTCATTGTCACTTCTTACATCCACGTGGCAGCTGCTGTGTTGCGAATACGTTCTGCTGAAGGCAGAAAGAAGGCTTTCTCCACATGTGGATCTCACCTTACTGTAGTGGGCATCTTCTACGGGACAGGCGTCTTCAGCTACATGAGGCTCGGGTCAGTGGAGGCTTCAGACAAAGACAAGGGGATTGGCATCCTCAACACTGTAATTAGCCCCATGCTGAACCCACTCATCTATAGCCTCAGGAACCCTGATGTGCAGGGTGCACTGTGGCGGGTGCTCACAGGAAAGCGAGCCCTTACGTGAGGACTATATCCAAAAGGTAAGAATCTGAGCATGAGATCCCTGTACTTCTTTGCTTTTCAAGAAAGATGACTTTTGTTAAAGACTTCTTCCAACAAAGAGGCTGTACCTGATAATAGGTTTACTGGTTCTGATAGAGTACTTGAACCTTGGCGAGTTACCATTTGATCCCAACTACCCTTTTCATTCTAACAGGATTTGAGGCAAAAAAGTTCTGCATCCTGGATCACTCATGGTCCTACACAAAGGACTTTTATTTCTGTTTGGGTTCCCCCAAATACACTCAAAGATATTCACCCCAAACCGAGATGTGGAAAACTATACATCTGGTACCAAGTATTAGCTCATTGTCCTGCCAGGCTTCCTGTTAAAAAGGTCTTCTCTCACTTGCTGTCATATAAGGATCCCATATGTACATGGATCCCAAACCTAGAGCAGTATAATTTAAAACACTGATTTCTGGTATCCTGCCAACGATGCAATCTTATAGGATTTTTACCTATGGGGAGCTTATATTTCTTTTGGGATTTATCTTCATTTTTTCCCCATAATGGCCATTGAGTCTAAGTTTTTATTAAAGAAATTATTTTCCTAAGAATAAAAACAAAACAAATTTTAATAAGTGGAAAATTAAATTAAAAATCTGTGCCTCTTTATTGTCACCCTCTAAGAATCTGATTCCTCAGGATCACTTCTTAACCACTGTTAAGAATTTGGTGCTTAAAAAAAAAAGATAATTTAATGCTTACCCTCATAGTCTTTTTATTAATATAGAAATACATTTAAATATGTTTTGTGTTAATATGAATCTGTTTATATATAACATATAATAAAGCCTGTTGTTCTGTCATTCGTTCTTTTGTTTATACACTACACAGCAGTCTATCTTAAGTGTAAAATAGCTAAGAACTTACACTTACTCATCTCCGTGACTGCCTTGGGTTCTATTACATGAGTAAACCATGTTTAACCATTCTCTTTTAAATGGAATTTAGATTGCTTCTAGATTTTCTATGACTACATTCAAATACATTAAGAGATACTCTGCATTGATCTTTTTTTGTTATTATGCAAGCATAGCTATGCAATCATTGAAACATGAATTTATGTTGATAGAATTTCTTAGTTGAATAAACAAAAAGTTAATATATATTTTTCCTTTATCTTCCTCAAATTTTGCACTATTTTGTTATTCTGACGGTGAGCTCTGGTGGTCTACTGACAGCCAGTTCAAATCCACAAGTGGCTCCATGGGGATAAGATGGGCAATCTCTGGCATGTGATTTATAGCCTCTGAAAACCTGTTGGAGGGTCAGCTGAGTCAGTTCTGACTTAATAGCAAACAACAATCATTTTTTTACAACATAATAGATTAATTTCCTTGTTCATGAATAAAGAAGACTGAAGAAGAATCTATGCCTCTTAATTGTGTTGTTGACAAAGAGTATTGAATATCCAGTAGTCTGCCAAAAAAATAAACAAATCTGTCTAGGAGGAGTGCAACCAGGGTGCACCTTAGAGGCCAGGATGGTGAAACTTAGACTCATATACTTTGGGTATGTTCTCAGGATGGACCAGTCCTTGGAACAAAATATCATGCCAGGAAATGTAGAGGGTCATCAAAAGAGAGGAAGACCGTCAATGGATTGATCCAGTGACTACAACAATGGCCTTGAACATGATGGAGACTGTGAGAATTGCTGCAGGATAGGACAAAGTTTAATCTGTTGTTCATAGGCTCTTTATGGGTTGTTGTTGACTCAATGGCCCATAACAACAACAATGGCTTAAAATTACTAATGATTGTTGTAATATGCATCTTTTAAATGGTCACATAAAGTTCAATAAGTTTTCAAATCTTTAATATCTGTATGTATTTCCTTCTCAGGAATCATCTTTTCATACCTCTTACAAATAATGCAAATGAACTATAATTGTTCTCTCCTTAAAATTGGTTAGAAAAGGATAGCCTTTTAACTTCAATTATTTAGTCAATATTTAATGTAATTGCTGATATAGGTGGACTTGTGTCTATCATCTTACCATTTCTTCCCTCTTTTTGACTGTTTTGTTTGTTTTTTATCTCCTTTGTTGCTTTATTTCAGATAAGTCAATAATCATTTTATTTTATTCCTCTATTAAAATATTTTGGAAGGAGGAGTGGCATCCACTTCCATAATAGCTTGCCTCTGGAAACCCTATGAACCTGGAGAGAGGATAAAAGGCACCCAAGCGTCGAGGACTCTCCTTCATAGGGTTGCTATGAGTCACCTGAGACTCAACAGCACTTAACAACAACAACAACATTAAAATATTAGTTTTACATTCCTTTACTATTCTTCTAGTGATTACTATAGAGATGACAAACGATATCATAAAAAATAATAAAAATATTACTTTTAACACTTTGACATGCCTGGAATATTATTGCCATTGCATATTGACTCAAAATGACCCTATAGAAAACTATAGAACTGGCCTAGAAGTTTCCTCGGTTGAAATGTACATGAGGAGAGATCACGTCTTCTCTCTTGCAGCTGTTGGTAAGTTTGAACCACTGATCTTTTGGTTAGGAGTTGAACACTTGATTATTGTGTCTCACAACTTTGCCTAGAATATATATAAAATGCTATCAAGTTGATTCAAATTCACAATGATCCTATAGGACAGGTAGCACTGTAGGATTTCCAAATATACTGTCTTCACTGAAGCAGAATGCCACATCTTCCTCCTACTGAGCTCCTAATGGGATCAAACTGCTGATCTTTCAGTTACCAGTCAAGCACTTAACCACTGAACCATCAGGTCTCCTTCCTAGAATATTGGAAACTATTCCTTTCAGATGTTTCAGTTCTACATTTATTTTAAACTACATAAAACGATTTGTTCTGCACTACTGAGTTGGAATTGACTCATAGCTGACCCTCCACTGGGTTTTCAGAGGCAGTAAACTACACAAGAAGAGATTGCCAGTCTTTCTTTCTTTCTTGGAGCATTTGGTAGATTTGAACCATGTGTCTTTGGATTAACAGCACAACTCCTTACCACTAAGCTATCAGAGCTTCCTACATAACACATTACTTACATTTGCTCACACACTCATCCTTTTCTATGCTCATATTTTCTTCTTAATTTTTCTCTTTTGTTTGTTCTTTCACTTATTCCATTTTAATTTCTCCTCAACATAATTTTCTCTGTTCCGAAAGAGCCCCGAATAAGCAAAGCACTCCTTAAGAATAGAAGAACGGTAGGAGGTATCTCACTCCCTGATTTAAAATCCTACTACACTGCCGTAG
>NW_006400299.1:115602-142897 GCF_000299155.1 Elephantulus edwardii
TCAGGGTGAAGTCTCTCTCAGGGAGGAGTGATAGGGAATGGCAAGAGAGACACTGACAAAGGAGATTAATCAGAACTGGTTTTGACAAGCACTGTGGCAATTAAACAATTAAAACAGACATGGGGGGGAAAGAAGAACGAACTGGTGATGAGGGTGGAGAAAACAGTGCAACAATGAATGAATGAAACCCCCCCCCAAAAAAAATTGTACTTTTTGTACAAATCTGCTGGTAAAATTTTCTTTCAGTTTTTGTAAAAGGATATTTCCATTGGGAAGAAAATTTTAGGTTAGTAGTTAGGAGCTTTGGTGGCTTAATGGTAAGGAGATGTGCTATTAATCCAAAGGCATACAGTTCAAATCCAAGAGCTGCCAACTTTTTTTTTTTAGTAGCAATATTCTTCACAAACAGCAGAAGCGAAATAGATTCTTTGGAAGACAAAAATTCCAAAAATAAAACAGTGACAGATCTTCACTAATTTCAGGGGGAGAAGAGAGAATCACCATTAGCATCAGCCTACATCTGATGACTCCACTTCAAAGATATTCTGAGGCACATTTACCCAATGTAGCTAATAAATAACTTTATTTCTATATTTCTACTTCCTTCGTGGTTGATTGTATACATAATTTTATTTCTTGATTGCTACTTCCTTTGAGGTTGGTTATGGATACAATTTAAATGAAATAATTAGTAACTTCAATCTCTTCTCTGCTTATCACAATGTTCCTTATTGGACAAATTGTGAAGATTTTTATTTATGTTGAAGCATAATCCACACTGAGGGCTGTAGTATTTTATTTTCAGCTATAATTATTTCTAATCCTCTTCGTTTGCAGCAGGCAAATTACATCATCTGCATACTGCAGATACTTGTAGTTAACCCTTGACATGGTATCGCAGACATGCTCCTCCTCTCTGAAGATCTCAAAGAAGGAGAAGCTTCTCTTCCAACTTGAACAAGTGCCTTTCTAGAGAAGGGAGAGATCCCTGTTTCAGGAAGGAAACCACAAGACCTTCTTCTAGGTCTCCTAGCCAATTTAGGACAAAAGAAAGGAAATAGAAAATCCCATTTGCAAGAGGAGGGATCCTTCTCTGTCTCACTCTCTTTCTCTCTCACATTGCCATCAAGTTGGAACCAACTCAGAGATGATTGAGGCTGTAAATTACACAGGAGGAAATTGCCCATCTTTCACCCATGGGACCACTGGTGGATTTGAACTGCAAGAAAGGCATGGCTTCTGGGTTAGTAGTGCAACTCCGTAGGCAATAAGGCACCAGAGCTCCTTCGAGGATGAACAACTTCATTTTAGTGAAAGATGAGGTGATCTGCCTCCATAAAGACTTAGAACCTCAGAACTCTATGGGGAAGTTCTACTCTGTGCTATAGGGTAGCTGTGAGTTCAGATTTCTAGACAGCAATGAATGTATGCAGAAAATGAAAGTTTTGAAATGTCACAAATTTTGTACTTTTTAAATATGCTGTTTGGATTTGGTTTTGTTTCTTGTAACAATGTTATATGAAAACACAGTTATCCATGGTATGAATTGTGGCATATCAGGTCACATTTTCCACTACTCCATTAAACTAGATTAGAGATTTTTAAAAAATCCGTCTAAATCTTCACAATGTGCAGAGGCTTCCCAGTTAGTATAGAATCTAGCAGGTTTTAAGAGATATTTTTACTTGGACTTTAGGTCATAAATTCCCTATGTGATTGCTATTTATATGAAGAGGTCACTATTTGTAACATCATTTATTGAAAATTTGTGACTATTCAAGATACCAATTTTCTATTAAAGACAGAATGCATTTGTAGAGCTGAACTTTAAGTTACTCTATGTCTCAGATGTTACTGATGTGGTGTACCATTGAGTTAGAACCAACTCCTAGCTGATCTGCCAGCAAGTTTTTAGAGGCAGTAAATATCATGGAAGAGGATTGTTCATATTTTCTGCCAGAGAAGCTGATGGAGTCAAATTGTTTACCTCTGGGTTGGCAGACCAATTTCTTCCCACTAAGCCACCAGAGTTCTCAGATAGTTTTAAGACATAGACATTTTTTTTTCTCTCATAATTTTGGAGGATGGAAACCTGAATTCAGGGTAACAATGTAGGAGAAGGGATTTCTTCTCTCTCCACTCTGGGGGATGGTCTAAGTTTCCTTCCAACATTTTCAGGCCCAGTGATTCTTGGAGATCTCTATTTGTCTTGACATCAAGTCTGTAAGGTACTCAGAGCAGGGACCCTGGGTCCAAAAAACATCCTTCACTCCTACTTCTTCTTTGTGGTCCTAGAGTCAGTGATCTTGGCTAGCTTGTTTAATCTCCTTTATATCCAAAAAGATTGATTCGAGCTACAGGCTAATCCTGTAACTGACTTTTGCCTTGCTAACGATGACTGTCACTAATCTTGTCTCATTAACTTTAAAGAAGTCAGGATTTACAAGATGTAGGATAATTACACCCAAACACAGAATGGAGGATAATTACATAATACTAAAAACTGTGGCTTATCAAGTTGACTCATTTTTAGGGGGTGGGGAACAAAGCAATCAATAACACTTTGCAAAGTTACTTTTCCATACTGTCATTTGGAATAGATTTTTGTGAGAATCCTTGAAATTAAAGTTTTGGTGATAAATTATCAAGAACCTCTTTTTTTTCTTATAAAACTCAATTTTCTTGGTACCTAGTTCAGATATAACTGCCTGTGTTCCTCTGAGTTCACTGGGTTTTCAGAGGCCTGCTATTTAAGAAGCGGATGGCCAATCCTGCTTCCCAGTCTGTTTTAATCTGGGAGTTTTACTAAAACCTGCCCATCATGAGTGACCTTAGTGCCATTTGGCATACCAGTGGCATAGCTTTCAGCATAACAACAACCCACAAGTTACTTAAGCACAGCAAACTGACAAACAAGCTGTACTAATTATAAACATGTATTCCCCAAATACAATAAATTGACAACTTAGTGTTGTACTTTTTTATAGCAAGAGGTATACAGATATACCACTATACCTAGGCCAAGAGGCTATTGTGTGAACAGAACAAGTGAACACTGTTATTGTTATTATATACCATTGAGTCATAACTGGCCCATAGCTGACCTTCTGGACAATTTTTAGAGACAGTTAATTGAACAGAAGGAGATTATCAATCCTTCTCCTTTGGAGAAGTTGATGGATTCAAACCACATGCCTTCGAAATTGTAGCACAGCTTCTTGCCACGATACTACGTGGTTTAAAATTAAGAAAGATATACATCAGAATTTCATCCACTTTCCATACCTATCCAACCTGCATGCTGAGCAAATTGTTGGAGAAGCTGTACTATGAAGAAGTATGTGGCATCAAAATTGGAGGAAGACTCATCAATAACCTTCGTTATGCAGATGACACAGCCTTGCTTGCTGAAAGCAAGGAGGACGTGAAGCATTTATTGCAGAAGATGCAAAGAATATAGCTTTCAATGTGCCTTACATATCAACATTAAGAAAACAAAAATTCTTGCCACTGGACCTATAAGCAACATTATGACAGATGGAGAAAAGACTGAAGTTGTCAATTATTTCATCTTGCTTAGATCCACAATCAACACTCTTGGTACTAGCAGGCAGGATATCAGATGTATTATACTGGAAAAGTCTGCAGTCAGCGACCTTTCCAAATGACTGAAGAATAATGACGTCAGTTTGAGGACTAAGCTGCATCTGTTTCAGGCCATAGTCTTTCCAATCATTTGCTATGCATCTGAGAGCTGGACCATGGATAAGGATGACAGCAGAAGAATTTATGCCTTTGAGCTGTGGTGTTGGAGAAGGGTACTGAACATCTCATGGAATGTGAAAAGAACAAATATGTCTTGCAGAAAGTGCAGCCAGAGTGATCCTTGGAGGCAAAGCTGTTGAAGCTTTGTCTCACATATTATGGGCATGTTGCGAGGAGAGGCTATTCCTTTGAAAAGGACATCATGCTTGGAAAGACAGAGGGTCAGAAAGAGAGGAAGACTCTCAAGCAGGTGCATTGACGCAGTGACAGCCTTAATGGGCTCTAGTGTGAAGATGGCACTGGATAGGAGAGGGTTCACAGCCGATGTTCATAGGTCACTATGGGTTGTACTCAACTCAGTTGCACCTAACAACCGGAAGAAGTTCAGATATAACATTCTTATTGGAAATAATCCTTACATTTTCTTGTAAGGTATTTTGAACTAACAAAAAATATTAACATAATTTAAGGGAAAAGAATTTGAAGTTTGACAGATTTTCTCTAGGCTTTGTCTCTTTTTTGGGTCTCATCCTCATCCCCAGAACCTAGGCAAGTTTAGGAGTCAGCTTCTCTTGGTGCCCAGTGCCTATGGACCAGGAATTTAGGACACCAAAGCCTGGAAATACAGTGTCTACCTCTAGTTACCTGACTATTTACCTGACTCTAGGAAAACAGATAACTTCTCTATGCCTTATCTGTTAAATTGAGTAATTATGACATCTGCCTTAATTGTTCCCATAGATTTATGTGGGGGATAGAGATAGTGACTTCTGGAGGAATTTTAAATCACCATAATTTTAAACCACCACTGCAGTCTTTCTTAAGGGCTTGTATGAAGTTTCTGTCCTTAGTTTTCTCTACAACTTCTTCCCCTTTCCTGGGGCTAATTTGAGGTCCTAAGAGGATAAGACTGTATTAGAGAAAGCCTCAAGAGAGAGATGATCTCAGCCCTCTTTTTCTTATTTCCATATATAGAGCTCCTTCCTTGTCTTCACAGTAGCTAACTAAGCTCGTATAGTTTCTCAATCCCTTTATACCTATTTCATCAAAAACTTGGAAGGCCTTTGTACCATAGAAGGTGAGTTCTTTCATGGACCTTCCTATGCTTCCATGTAACAGAGAGAAGCCTACTTATTCCTTCCACCTAGTTATTTTCTGATTTTGCATGTATGGCAACACAGGTTTTATAAGGAAATATACAGAAAGAGAGATGAGAAAGAAAGAGAAGAGAAAGACACTTCTAGTTTGGGTTAGTATACCAAGAGAGCAGACAATTTTGAACAATAACCCAAAAATCTGAAGCCCTCTACCAAACACCTCACCCATCTCATCTTTCTTTGGTAAAGGTCTCTCTTAGGTGAAGCTTACTTTCTGATTCTATCAGGAGTTATTAGGAAGAGATACTCAATCTCCTTGCTCAGAACCTAATTCTTTCAGGAGACCTTAACAAAATCCCTAAAACGGCCTGGTACATCCAGGACCTATTTATTGGCTCTTTACAGCAAGGAATTGCCAGAGCATAATTACGGAAACTTGTTTCATTAGAGACTCTCAATCATGCTAAGCTAGAGAGAGATCCTTAGCAATTATCCAATTATCTAATGGTGAGTCTACTACCTACCGATAATTTTCCAGTGGACAATACACAATTTAGGAGAATTTAAAGAAATTTAGTTTATTATTTATTGAGGGTTAATCAACAGCTGTTACGGGTATGATGTACTATTCTGGGTACTATCTTACTTATTTTTAAGGCATAGTTTTTCTGATTGTTAAAAAAGATAGGGAATCATATAGAAGCTGTATGTCCATGCATGGATCACTACACACCTGTGTACTCCATCTAGAAAAAGAGAGAGGTCATTCTTACAGCCATAACCTTGGGTTCTTCATTTGACCTTTTATTTCTGGCAAAACATATCAATCTTTCAAGATCTAGCCCAAATTCTAACTTGTCCAGAAAACTCCTTTTCTCTACTGTAGCCTACAGTAATATCTTCTTTCTCAGGAATTCTATTTATCAACTACAGAATTCACTTGTTTATTATCTGGTACATAAATAAATGAGCTTATGCATAGAGTTCCTAATGATGAATTAGATTACAATCTTGTCCTCGAACTGGAATGAAGGAATTCGGTTAAGTTTCGAAATGATTGTTCTAGAAGGTACAATGATAAAGACCATATAAAACATATAAGGATGTTGGAGAGATATATGTCATTTGAGATGTGCAGAGTTTAGAAAAGTGAGTAGTAAGTAAGTTTGAATATATTGGCCATGCGATATTGGCAGGAGGGCAATCCATATAGAGAAAACACCATGAGGTGGGGGATATAGGAAATCAGAGATTGATAACTTGGGTTAAATAAAATGTATTAAAGGGGAAAATGAGAAGGCAGCTAGCTATTCACTATGGCCATGAGCTACTAATGGAACTCACTTGGATTTGAGCCACTGCAAGTAAGCAAAGCAAAGAACTTTGGGAACTACAAAAAGCAGAGCCACAGTGACTGTATGAGTGGGACTTTGAGTCCAAAGAGGTTATCACAAAAAGTTTGAGAGAGAATTGTGGAAGGTCATGCCTTCATGGTTCATGAGACACCCTGCGTAACCTACAGAGATAGTGTGTTTAGGAATTGAAATTATGAGTTCCAGAATCAAGATTTCTAGGTCAAAAGTTAGCTCTGCCTCTTGCTCTGTTGGATTCTATTTCCTTGTTCTGATCATTTTAGAAATTAAAAATGATACTTGTCTCATAAGGAGGCTGTGAGGAATACATGAACTAACATTTACACCAGTGCACAACCCAAAGAAAATCTCCCAGTAACTATTAAATCAAATTATTATCAAAGAATGTTCCTAGAATATCTATCCACAGCAAAGATATTTGCATAATCTGAGTCATAGATCTCATAGGAGAAGGTGTTTTGTCAAGTGTCTCTATTTGGTATGTTCATCATTATCATAATCTCATTTCCACTGAGTTATAAGTCAGAGTTGATTTTATTTCACTGTTAACTGAGGCTGTAACTTGCATGGTAAGTGCCTATCTTTCTCCCTCAGAGCTGCTGGTAGATTTGAACTGCCAGAGAGGTGCCATCTCATATTAGCAGGGCAACTCCTCACCGACTGCTCTGTAAGAGTTTCCCCACCTAGTTTACTGGGATGTGGAGCTTATCAGGCATGTCATGAGAGTATCCAGGATGTATCACTTCTTAAAATACTATGAAAAATGATCAGTACTAATTATAGACAATCTGGAAAGTAGAGAAAAGCAGACAGGAAAAAATTAAAAACATTCAGACTACTGAAAGCTAAACAACTGATACAGTCTTATTATTTCCTTCTAAATTGTTTTCTCCGTTTCTCTCCTTCTCCCCCTGCCCCTTTGTCTCTTTTCCATTTGTATGTGTGCATATATGCACAAGTATTGAAATAAAATTACATACACATGGTTTTATATCCTGCTTTATTCACGTAAGGTTATAACAATTTCATTTTTAAAAACTGTTTCAATAGTGTAGTTTTCGTTGTTCTATTAGTACCTGTCAATGGTGTATACAGAGGATATGGATATTTGTATATTTCTTTTTATCTTACTGTCTTAGTCTTATTTTCAAATTAGCTATTCTAATAGACAATTGAATAATTTCTTTCTCTCCCATTCCAATATATAAAATTTCTTTTTGTATTTCTTGACTTAGTGATTTCACCAGTGATTCTAGAGAAATGATTGCAAAATACATACACTATTGGGTATCTTTCTTTAATTCTTAGATTTCATTGGATAATCTGTTCTTTTGAATTAGGAAGAATATTGTAGCATCTTCATAAAATAGTTACAACTGATTTTTGTTTATGTTTTGCTTTTAAAACAAGAATGAATCTTGATTTCTATAAAATACTTGTAAGACAATACTTTCCTATGTTTTATCCATTTGTGTGATATTTAAATATATTTACCTGAATTAAATAATATTTGATTTTATGTAAGATCATCCCTTAATGATAACAAGATATTATTTTAATTATTCTGATATTTTTTAATTTATTTTGTATTTTACAGTATAGTTGTATTTTGGTTTTTTAAATTTCTTTAGTTATAAATCAGGTTGTTTTCTAGTGAATTTTTTTCTAAGAGTTTTAGGTTTTTTTGTGTTTTTTTTTTAGCTTTAGGTTTTAATGAAAGTTGTATGCTTAATTTTTTTAAAGTATTGGCACATTTAAATTTTCTCATGCACAAAAAGAACCTACACAGGTATGTATACATAAACATATGGGTCACAAAATATTCTTATTGACAAATAACAAAACTTTTAATAGTTTATAAGCTTGCCACCAGGTAATTCTTGTTCTGACAGGTATTTCCTCCCCCCCCCCTCCTCCATGTTTTTCATTATGTGGGTTTTGGAGTTGTTCTCGCATATATTTTTGTTAAATTTCATTTTCATATATTTGTGTCTATTTTTTTCAAACATTCAATATACAACATTTCAAATGATAGAAAGTATTCTATTAAAACATCAGTTTCTCCCTCTGTATCTATGGCTGTGTTGGTATTTTTGTTGGTTGTCACTGAGCCTGCTCTGCTTTGTAGCAAGTCCACGTACAACATGTTGGAACAAAATACTGCCGGATCCTGCACCAACTCTCACAAGCAATCTTGATTCCTAATTCACTTATGAATTTTATCTTATTTGCACTCACTCGGATGGCCATCTAGTTGACTCATTTTGAAAAGTTTATTGAATATTTCTTTTGTGTTTTGATTTATTTTTCCTAATTCCTTCTCCCCTGCCCATCATCCTCCTCAGAAGAAACCAATAACCAATTATCTCCAGTTGGTTTTTTTTCATATCCTTCTGGATATTTTTTATAAATAAACTGTTCCACTTCTTAAACAACAAGCCTCTGGAAACTCTATGAATTTTGATAAATGACAGTAGTTATAGAAAGGCTTCAGGCCTTTCATAGGGTCACTATGAGTTGTGCTCTACTTGACAGCAATCAACAATTTATGTATTTCCATTTCTATTTGTGTGTATTTTTTTACCTTTTGATAAAAACTAAAGTGTACTAGACTTCATTTCGTAAGTTATAATTTACACTTAACAAAAGAGTTTTCAGACCTTCCAAACCACCTCTAAAGAACTGCTCTGGTCTAAGGTACAGTATTCCTTTGAAAGGATGAATTTATTGAATATTGAATTTAACTAGTTTTCTAATGATAGAGAATAGATTTTTTTTTTAAAAAATTCTTTTGGTATCACAAATAATGCCATAACAAATAACTTCATACAATAATTTCTCATATGTGATCCTGTGTGTCTATTGGATAAATTCCCTGAAGTAGAATTTCCAGGCAAAAGGAAAAAAGTACATTTGTAATTGTCAAAAATATTATGACCTTTTTCCTTTGAGGTCCTTTGAGGTACACTACACTGATGATCTCTTAGAAAGATGATTTCCTCACAATTTGTCAAATAAATAAGGAAGAGTTGTTGTTGTTGTTGTTGTTTGATGCCGTTGAGTTGTAGACAACTCATAGTGACCCTATGAATGAACAGCCTGAGCACCGTTCGTACATAGAGTTTCCAGAGGTAAGCCATTTCGGAAGTGGATGCCGCTCCTGCTTCCAGGCTTGATTTAGTCGGGAAGCTCCAGCCAACACTGTCCACCATGGGTACCCTTTACCACGATTGGCACATCACTGTCACAATCTTCAGCATCACAGCAACCACGAGTTACCTCTGTACAGCAATGCACAGACTAGTGCTATAACACCTAGAAGAATGAAGGAAGAGTAGCTCAATATATACCAGGTCTGCTGAGAAAGCATTTATTGGGGAAAACTCATAAAGACAGCACCAGTATCAAGAATGCAGCGTCCCACAAACCACATCACATCCTTGCATAGGAGCAACTCTCTTTGGTCTCCAAGATTAGAGAAGTTTCAACCTCTCTCTGGTGTAATCAGGGGGCTGGGGTGTAAGTGTTGGGAAATCTCTACAAATGGCTGACTCTGAGCTTCACTTCACAGACATAGATTTCCTCTCTCTCCTTCTTGCCACAGAAGTCCTCTGCTCTGGAAGTCCTTCCATCTAAGTGGTGGACTGGTGCTAGGAGAGAAGAAGATCCAGGAATTGATTACTGTTTTGAAGACAAATTCTGTCATTTTTACTATTTTTTTTCTCCTTGTTTTGGGTCGGGATGAATTATGGGAGGAGATAGTCCAGATTTACCCTGCCATGTTCAAACAAGTGCAATTTTTTTTTTTTGCTTATTTATTTTCTCAAAGGTTCTTTGAACTAGAAAAGTGATTTGGTATGACTCACAATTGATTCAATAGCACCTAATAACAGCTACTCCAACATGACATTATTAGCCTAACAAAATACAATTCCCATTTCAAAACAGTCACATTCACAGGTAGAAGGATAGGAATTCAAGATCTCTTTTGATGGAATTTGAACCATAATAGGTGGATTGGGATAAGTCTTGGCACATAGAAGGAGGTCTACCTCTTTTTAGTGAATAAAGAAATGAAAAAAATTACACTCATGGGTTTTTTTTTTCTTGCAGGGCCTCATGCAGTCAAAATCTGAAGCCAATGGAACAGCCATTGCTGAGTTCATTCTGCTGGGCCTGGTGGAAACACCAGAGTTTCAACCACTTGTCTTTGTGCTCTTCCTCTTGGCCTACATGTTCACAGTTGGGGGCAACCTCAGCATCCTGGCTGCCATCTTGGTGGAGCCCAAACTCCACACGCCCATGTACTTCTTCCTGGGAAACCTGTCAGTACTGGATGTTGGCTGCATCACTGTCACTATTCCCTCGATGTTGAGTCGTCTCTTGTCCCACAAGCGTACGGTTCCTTATGAAGCCTGCCTTACACAGATCTTCTTTTTCCATCTCCTGGTTGGAGTGGACTGTTTCCTGTTGACAGCCATGGCCTATGACAGATTCCTGGCCATTTGTAGACCTCTCACCTATAGCACTCGCATGAATCAGGTTGTTCAGAGGATATTGGTGGCCATGTCCTGGGTTTGTGCCTTTAGCAATGCACTGACCCACACTGTGGCCATGTCCACACTCCATTTCTGCGGTCCCAATGTGATAAATCACTTCTACTGTGACCTTCCACAGCTTTTCCAGCTCTCTTGCTCCAGCACCCAAGTCAATGAGCTGCTGCTCTTTGCCTTGGGTTTCATAATGGCAGGCACCCCCATGGCTCTCATTGTAACTTCCTATGCCCATGTGGCAGCTGCAGTTCTGAGAATCCGTTCAGTGGAGGGAAGAAAGAAGGCCTTCTCCACCTGTGGTGCCCACCTCACTGTGGTTACCATATTCTATGGCTCAGGTATCTTTAACTACATGCGACTAGGCTCAGTCAAGCTCTCAGATAAGGATAAAGCTGTTGGAATTTTTAACACTGTCGTTAACCCTATGCTGAACCCTATTATCTACAGTCTCAGGAATCCCGATGTGCAGAATGCAGTCAGGCGAGTGTTTGTGGGGAGGCGATCACTGGCCTGAGGAGGTCTTGTCTGTTGCTTCTTTTAGGCCTCCTTTTGATTTAAGGGAGGTGTGATAGTTGATCTTATGTGTCAGTTTGGCTAGGCCAGTGGTGCCCTGTTTTTGGTCAAACACTAGTCTAAATGTTGTTATGAAGTGTAAGTGTGATTAAGTCAGTTGGCCTTATGTTATTATCAAGTGTTTAAGTGTGATTCAATCAGTTGGCCTTAAGTAAAACAAATTATCCTCCATAATGTGGGCAGCCCTTATTTAACAAGTGAGGAGTGCAAAGGAGGATTTTCCAATGAAATATTCTGTTTTCAGGCATCTTGCCAGAATTGCTCTTACTCCGTTTTGCCTCCTAATGGATATTGAGCTACTAGGCTTCCAGATACTTGCTTGTCTCTTACCTATGGATCATGGAGAACAGGGCTACCACAATTTCCAGCCTGTGGCTGCACTTTGAACTTGCCTTGTACACAATTTGCTTGAGCTAATTCTTAAAAAACAAACCAGGGTCTCTCTCTTTCTCCTCTGAAATCTATATATCTACAGACCTATCTATTTATATTGATTTGGACAACAAATTGAGGCTAACCTTGAGGAAAATGGGAAACCCAGAACACTTGATTGTGCTAATACGAAACTTATACTTGGATCAGGAAGCAGTCCTCAGAACAGAGCAAGGAAACACTGAATGGTTCAAAATCAGGAAAGAAGTGTATCAGGGATGCATCTTGTCTTCATTCCTTTTCAATCAGTATGCAGAACAGATCATTCAGGAAATTGGGCTTTATGAGGAGGAATGCAGCATCAGGAATGGAGGAAGTTTCATGAGCAGTCTATGTTATGCAGATGACACAACCTTGGTTGCTAAAATTGAAGAGGACTTGAAAGGTCAAGGACTGTACTCTTTAATATAGTTTGAAGCTCAACATCAAGAAGACACAGATTCTCACATCTAGGCTAATTGGCAGCACCATGATAGGTGGAGAAGAGATTGAGGTTGTTAACAATTACAGCTTGCTCAGCTCCACAGTCAACACTCTTGGCACCAGTAGTCAGGAAATCAAAAGACAAATGGCAGTGGAAAAATCTGCTGTCAGGGACCTCTCTAGAGTATTGAAAAGCAGTGATGCTAGTCTACAGATTGATTCAGTGACTGGGATAATCGGGATGGGAGTGTCAGAGACAGTGCGATTGGCACAGGACAGAGCAGAGTTTAGGGCTGTTGTACATAGGGTCGCTATGAGTTGCAAGCGACTTGATGGCATATAACAACAACAACAACAACAATCCAGGCGTTGGTTTTTACAATTACTTGCTATGCATCAGACAGCTGAACAGTGACTAAGGATGACAGAAAAAGAGTCGATGCCTTTAAGTTGTGGTGCTGGAGAAGAGTCTTGAATATATCATGGACCACCAAGAAAACAAGTCATTCTGTATTGGAAAAGGTGAAACCAAGTTTCTCCTTGGAAGCTAGGATTTTGAAGCTCCATCTCACATACTTTGGGCACGTGTCCAGGAGGGACTGGTCCTTGGAGAAGGACATCATACTTGGAAGGGTGGAGGTATAGCGCAGGAGAGTAAGACCCCAGATGAGATGGATTAATACAGTAACTGGGGCAATGGGGGTTGATATGTTGGAATTAGTAAAACTAGCTCAGAATAGGGTAGTCTTCAGAGTTGCTGTACATAGAGTCACTTCTGGGTTACAGGTGACATTATTATGTTATTATGTCACATAACAATAACAACAACATATATTACAAAAAACCTAACCCCACAGCATTCTTGTCATTCTGAGACTCTCTACCAGGTCTCTATTGCTGTCAGTCTTAATTGGGGGAGACTGCATCATCTTTCTCCCTGGAAACTGTCTGGTAGATTTGAACTTGCCAATCAAAAAGTTAGCCCAACACTTCTTAAAAGAAATTTATTTAAAATAAAATTTTTATTTTATACTGGTTTATTTACAAAGTTCTTATACATTGTTTTTCACACTGGATCTTTCTCATTTCCTATACCCACCCCTCCCTCCACCCATCAAATTGTGTGATCCTATGATCAACCACTCCTCCATCCTCCACCCCCCACCCATCTTCAACACTCTGCTCCCACCCTCACCCTCTTAGGTCCTCATACACGCTCTACAATAATGGTCTTAAACCGTATTTATCCTTATGAGACTGCATTAGTTCACTTAGCATAATGCTATCCAGTCCCTCTGAAGTTAGGTAGTAATTTACAAAATGATTGCTGCATAGTATTCCATCATGTGAATGTACCATGATTTCTCAAGCCATTCAATTGTGGTTAGACATGTGAGTTGTTTCCATGTTCTTTTGATGGTGAATAATGCTGCTATAAACACCAGGATCTATCTTACTGGTACTGTTTCTCTAGAAAACTCTAAAATAGGAGAGATTTTCAAGGACAATGATCTAAAATGGCTTTTACCTTTCTGCACATGAAGAATTATGTAAGGAATCAGAGCTATTATTTCCAAATGAAGGCGGTTCAGAGGTGGTGAATATCTGTTATGGCAAATCTACTGGCAGATTAAAACTTCAGTCATTATGTCCTTCTGTTTGTGAGTAGAGGCGAAGCCTAAGAAGCCCTGAATGTTTATGTTACCATTTTCTACAGGGAAAGACTCTTGGGCTGGCTATAGCGTGGATTCTTCAAAAGACTTCTGCATATGTTATCCTTCTGGATCATGTTATTCCCTCAAGATCAGGGATGAGTGTTGTTACTATTATTAGCCTCTCATTGATCCTCAGTGAGATCAATTGATACAGGGACTACCATGTTTTTCTAAAACATAGTCTTGAAGCTCAGGATTATTTTCTTTCCCCTAAAAACAAAGAAAAATGTAATTATTTTCTTGTTGCAAAAACAGTTCACAAGATGGGGGAAATGGGAAACTACGTAGTCATATAGCCATTGGCATCTCTGAAGAACATGATCTCTGTGTCCAGTTCACATACTTGTTTTTAAATTTTAAATCTTTATTCACACGTAATATATATATTCGGATAAAACAAGTTCACATAATTTTTTCTCATGTTTAAAATATTCTTAAGAGTGTTAATGATTTAAACATTACTTAACATTTCAAAAAAATATCCACAGCAATCATTATAAAATCACTCCTAAATTCTTACCATTAATCCCCAAACTTAGCTATGATAATGCATATCTATAAATACATCTCATGTCGTGATGATTCACTATGATTTTCCCATTGTTGTTGCTGTATGCCATGGAGTCAGAACTAACCCATAGCTGACCCTCCAGTGAGTTTTCAGAGGCAGTTAATCACACAGGAGGAGATTGCCCATACTTTTTGTACAGAGCAACTGGTGGATTCGAACCACCTGACTTCAGGATTACAGTGCAGTTTCTTACCACTAGGCTATCAGGGTTCCCTTGATTTTTCCATACCAGTACATAAATATGTACTAGAGCATGATGTCGTTTTGCTGCTTTCAGCCTTTAGTCCTGGTATTTATTAGCTTTCTTCTAATACTCTTTGAGGAAAATTGCCTATTCTTGGCAATTCTACAATACTGCCGAAGACCGTCCCCAAAATTTACTTTTGACTTGCATTTTGCCTTGGCTTCTCCGCAGTATTTTCTGGGGTAAAGGACTAGAAAGTTGAAGAGGGATGGAGATTAAGAGAAAGTACAAAAAAAGGAAGGGGGGGGGAAAGAAAGTTCTAGAACAAATGGTTCCACACTTAACAGTGAGCTAATGGTTGGTAGTTCAAATCTACCTAGTGGCACTGAGGAATAAAGGCCTGAGGACCTGCTTCCATGAGAGCCCAATGACAAGGAAGTCCCGTGGCGAGATATATGATTAGGTGCAATTGGCATGACAAGAGTCAGAATAAGAGCTGCCTATTAAAGTGGATGGGGAGTGGGGGAGAGGGGTGCAAGGGGGGATTGTACAACAATGAAATAATTTTTTTTTCTTTTCAAAGAGAAAAGTGAACTGGGGGGAGGAGTGACCAGGGAGGAAAATGTATAACAATGAATTAATGAAAATCCAAGTTATCTGTAAACTTTCATTAAAATATCAATTTAAAAAAAATGTCCTGTGGCGCAGTCCTACTCTGTAACACCTAGAGTCACCAAGAGTTGCAATCAACTTGATGGCAATGGATAGAAAACAAGAGGAATATTGTGTGAAATGTGGGGCTGAGGAACAATCAAAAGGGAAACATAGGGGGGGGAGAAGAATGAAAGAAAATGCTTTGATGCTGTTACAAGTCAAATGAAGGAAGCAGGGAAATATGTGGGTCAGGGAGAGGAGATGTGGGTTTTCTATTCTATGCTGTCCAGCAATAGTCATTTCCAGCAGTCCTACTGCCTTATTGTCATAATTGCAGTCCACCACTGTTTCTATAAGAAAGAAAATCATACTCAAAATAAAATTTGTAGCAGTTTTGCTACAAATACCAAAATGTACAAACCGTTTTGTCCTAGAGAGGGTGGAACCAGTCTGCCCCTTGGAGACAAGGATTCTGAGGCTTTGTCTGACATACTTTCAGCATGTTGCGATAAAGTCCTTGGAGAGGGGCGTAATGCTTGGAAGGGTGGAGGGACAGTGCAAGAGAGGGAGACCCTCAATGAGATGGATTGATTCAGTGACTGGAGTAATGAGGGGAAGTACTTCAGAGACAACAAGGTTGGCACAAGACACAGGTGATTTCAGGGCTATTGTACATAGAGTCACTATGAGTCCCAAGCAACTCAAGGGCACATAACAACAACAACTTAATAATAACAACACATAATAACATAGTAATGTCACATAACAACAACAATACACCACAGAGTCATTTTCTGCTTCTTTAAAGAAATTGTGCTCCTAAAAAGTCAGGGAGGAAACAATGTAAATGAAAACCTATAAAAAGATTTTAAAAAAATGGGAGGGGGAAGTCAGGGAGCAGGTTTAACAGATGAGGAAAAATGAGAAAATAAAAAATTGAGTGTTTCCTTGCATCTCTACAATGTTATCAAGATTTGTGAATAATTGCTCACCTTATGCTTCCTGCCTTTGGCTCCTGCCTGCGAAGTTTATCTGGTGATCAGAAAAAGTCAGGAAAGAATCATGTTTTCCTGATGTCTTAACAAAGGGTGAACTTCTTCTAAAAGTCAAGAACTCTATGAGAGATACCCAGTAATGTGGCTCTCACCTCATCACTTTCACTTATTCACAATGTTCTTGGTCTTGGACAAGTAATTACCATCCCTAGATCTGATTTTCCATCTATACTTGACAGAAGGCATAAGGTAATACTCAAAGTCCCACCTCTACTGACCTCTGATTTTGCTAGCATTAATCAATAGAATGACCGCCTCACTCTCTTTCCATCAGAGTTAGTGTATCCTCTGCCATCACCCCTTCTCTGCCGTCACATAGAGATGATTGTCACACAGAGCTATCTCCAAAGATCCCTGAGCTCCTGGCATTTCTTCCATCTGAGTATTCATCTCAATCCCCAAGGGGTGCTTTGGTCTTAGTCTCATTTCTGGAGTAGGATAGATCAACTGGATTTAGTATCGAGAATGGCCAACGACACAGAAGTCCCGCTCTCTGCGCATGCTCCTGGATCACAGGATTTATTTAACAATTTGGGAGATACTTTAGAAAGCCTCTCTCTTTTTTTTTTTTTTTTGTTCAAACAGAACATACCTTTATTACTTTAAAATGTCAATATAATGTAGCATATTACTGTTGTAAAGGTTCAAACCACACAATGTGTCAAGTAGAAAAGAATCTACATATGGCAAAATATTATACATTTCTGTAACCTACTTTTTACTCACTCTATTACATAGTGTAATCCTTTACATTTCAATTGCTTCACACATCCATTATCCATTAAAAAATATACAATATTTTATTTGTATGTAAACCATAATCTGTCTAAGCAAATCCTTATCAATATGATTTAATAATTTCCTTTTTTTGTGCAATTACTAATAATACCACAATTACTGTTTTACTGAGATATTTTTCCAAATGTATGAAATAATTTCCACCGGTTATACCACAAGAGTAATTTGTATATTTGTGCTAAAGGAAACAAAACTTAAAATTTGGTAAGTATTTTGCCCGCATCTGCCAAAATGGGTGTATCATTTTACATCTTGAGCTGTATGAGTGTAAGAGGATTCTTGTACCTCACACCTTTCACTTTATTGGCTGTTTTAATCAGATATTCTTGGCAGTTTAATAGTTGAAAATTTAGTTTTATTTAATTGAGGAGGTGGGGTTTTTTAATAGGAGTCTTTGAGCAGGATTTGATAGACTTACTTGTTTGGGTTTTGGTGGTTGGCTGTTTTTCTTTTTTTCTTAATTTCTTCTTTAGAAAGGTTAATCTTTTTTATATCTTTGTAACTTTTGTCTTTACTTAGTGACTGTTAGAAACTCCTAATGCTTTAGATAGTAACTCTTTCTATAGATGTGCTGAAGATATCTTCTCCAATTTGCCTTTAAACTTTGATTACTGAGTCTATCTCTTGCTAAAATTAAGTTTAGCAATTTTACTCAGTTCGTCATCTATGTTTGGTGTCATACTTAGAAAGCAAAAGAAAAGTTTTTCCACCTTATTACTGTATAAATATTAAATTTTTTTCAGTGATTTTATGTTTCATCTTAAGTTAAATGTTTAGCAATTTTCTATTTTAACTTTTTCTAATTTGTAATTATTCCAACATCATAAAATATAACTTAAATCACATATAAAGTAAATATGATACATTGTATGTAGCATTATAAGATTTTCTCCCTTCTTCATTCTCTGTGTCTATGAATGTGGAGTATGGGATGTAGTCAGTCACCTTCCTCATATTATTTCAATTTCTCTTCAGAGCCCAAGTTTTCAGGTATCTTGAATTATCTAGTGAAGTATTTTGTATGTTCTCAAAATGCCCATTTTTACAGTAGTGAAATGAACAAGATGATAGATAGATAGATAGATAGATAGATAGATAGATAGATAGATATAGATATATTCAACAACAAGATACTTCTGTCAGCTAGTGGATTCAATGACTCTTGGAAGTTGGGATTCTCATGTCCATCCACTCTCTATCATAGAATTCAAGGTCTCAGTGGGGGAGGATTTAACACAGGAGACCTGCCTAAGCTGTACATTCAACTTCCTTTGTAACTCTACCACTCTCAGAACTGAATTCTAAGCTTGATTCCAAACACAAAAATGGAGACATCATTGCATGTTCTTCAGTAAATCTAGTTTTCTCAGCATGTATTTATTTAGTTGCCATATCATCCTCTTTCTTCAAGGCTTCCATAGAAGTTAACAAAACCCTCTGCCTAGGAAGCTCTGGTGGCCTAGTGGCAAGAAGCTGCACTGCAATCCCAGAGGTGGTGGTTGTCATGTGCCATGGAGTCACTTGCGACTCATAGCGACCCTATGTACAACAGCCCTAAACCCTGCTCTATCTTGTGCCAGTCTATCTTGTGCTCTGCCTCTGACACACCCATCCAGATTAACCCAGTCACTGAATCAATACGCAGTTCAAATCCACCAGATGCTCTGCTGGAGTAGGAGGGGCAATCTCCCTCTGTACCAATCAGATCCAATTTGACGGTATACACACACACACACACACACACACACACACACACACACACACTTAAAATAAAAAAAAAAACCACTACTTATTCTTGAAATTTTCCAACTCCTATAATTTCTGGAGTCCATTTATATTTATATGCTGATGCTAACAGAAAACTTGGGGTTTAATTTCCCTTGTATATTAAATAAATACACAAATGTGTCTCAGGAAAAGTACAGTTAAAATGTCCCTTAGAATTGAGAGTGGTGAGTGATGTCTCACTTAATCTGCATATGACAGCTCAGGAGAGGAAGACCCTGGAAGATGGACACAGTAACTGGGATAATGAGGATAGGTGTGTCAGAGACAGTGAGATTAGCTCAGGACAGGGCAGAATTCAGAGCTTTTGTGCATAGCATTGCTATGAATCATAGTTGACTCAGTGACACATAATAACAACAACATCAGGAAACAGGCATCATATTTAATAAGACTCTTAATGGGATGGCTTGGCACCGTGGCTGCAATGATGGGTTCAAGCATGACAGGGGCTGTGAGGATGGCACAGGACAGGGCTGTATCTTTATTCAGTTGTAAACAAGGTTCCTATGCATCAGAACCAACTTCAGGGGACCTACCACCACCAACACATCCAGATCATTATAGAATCACTAAGAACACTCTCAGTGGCCCTCATTGACAAACCCTGAGGGAGGAAGCAACCCCGGGACCTTTGAGGGCTCATTAGGAAACTGTGCTTGAGGAACTCTTCTCCCTCGTCTCATCCTTCTTTTGGTGTCTTGCCCATTCCCACATCAAAGGCAGGCCTGAGAACTGGCTTGTTTGTACTCACAACCCTGCCTAGGGTTAACATCTGCAAAAGAAAAATACTTCCTTAGGGAAAAACCATATGTAGTTTCAACTGCACGTGTAGCTTCCTAGATGACTTCCTAGGTGATAGGAGAAAACCCTCTGGGCCCCAATGACTCCATCATTAATTTGAGATTGCGTCACCTGCCCTAACTGCCTGCACCTAGAGCTAGGTCATAAACAAAGACACATTTTACTTCGTCTTAAGCAACAGAAAGTACAAGGCACTATTGCATCATTGATGAAAATTTTGAGTTGTTCCCTTTTTCTTGCATTTCTCTCCATGCTTCTACCTGGGAGACTAATGACTGATATTATCAAGAGAGAATACTGTCGGGAAGATAACTCTATGATAGCAAAGATATCAAAACCCAACCCCAACGCATGCTGAGGAGATTCTCTAAATCTTTGGGACCCAGTTGGACAGACTAGAACTGCCCCAGAGGGTCTCCAAGGCTGCAAACATTGGTGGAAGCCAACTGCCACATCTTTCTTCCATAGCAGCTACAGATTCAATTCATCTACTTTCGATGAGTAGTCTAGTGCTTTAACTGTGCTGCTAGAGCATCTTATAATAGAGAAAAGAGCAGTTTATCATTGCATCACTTTCTTATAATCATTCGCTTGCTATCTGAGTGTATAACTGATTGCATTGTTCCCTACATTATTTCCTAAAGAAATCTCCCTGCTTCTGTGCCCACAGCAAGGTGAGTACTCTCATGAATTCCTCTTTTACTCTTTCTTTCATATCAGCGATGAGGTTTCTACTATCATCAACACAAACCTGACTTGATTACTGAAGGTATAAATGAAAACAAGAAGAATACCTAGGACTACAACCCAGAAGAACTGATTGATTCTATGGACCCTTTTGCTGGCACCTCTGCTTAGATGAATTCTATGCTCAGTCACTCTTAGAAGTAAGTAAAAGGGATCCACTAACGTCAGCTCCTGCCCAGAACCCAGTCCACTAGGCAGCCTAGAACCTTCATGTTGAACCGTGTTGAGCCTTTTGTTCATTGAGAGCAAGAAAAGATTACCTGGAGTTCCAGAGTAAATACTGCCAGAAATCAGTGAGGAGAGTCAGGGATTCATGACAAACTCCTAGAAGTGGCAGAATAAGATGAAGTCATCTTGGAGCCCCTGTTAGAAACTCTGGATTTTTCTGGATGACTAAAAGTCATCTTTGAACTCCATTGACTTTAGGCAAACTATATCCCAGTCGCATGCAGGTCTGGCAGCAGTCATCTCATTGTTCATTTGTCCCTGATCATGGCTTACTTCTAGTTGTACCCTTCTTGGGGTCCTATGATTTCGGGCAATTTACATCAAAAGAAAGATGTAATTATGTGTTGTGCTTCATTACCTGTTTGTCAAAGGTAACTAGCAATTCCTGTAGCAGCTCTACCCTCAATTTTCTCCTATGGAACTTCTTGATCATATTCATCCATAAGAATGTAATCCATTTCTAATATGACCAGAAAGTTTTATAATACAACTGTAATTCAGACCTTGATACACAACTTCTCTGAGACAACTGAAATTCAAACCCTGATACTCAACTTCTCTGATGCCCAAGGAGATAGCACTGTAGTGAAAATTGCTACAGTGAACCATCCACTCACTGATTTAAGAACTATTAAGTACCTATTATGTGCAAGCTGCCTTGAGCTCTTGGTGGCCTAGTGTTAAGGAGTTGCACTGCCAACCCGAAGATAGCTGCCTCAAACCTACCAGCTGCTCTGTGGGAGAAAGAGCTATCTCCTCTTATGTGTAAGGTTGCCGAGGAAGAAAAGAACCCAGTGCAGGCCAAGATAGTTTATTGAGGAGAAACTGCCAGGCTGGCTCTCAAGCTTCTGAAGACCGGCCCCCACTAAGAGTTAGAGAGGGGGCAAGCTCTGGTGGCCTAGTGGCAGGAAACTGCACTGCAATCCCAGAGGTGCGCAGTTCAAATCCACCAGATGCTCTGCTGAAGAAGGAGGAACATTCACCTCCTGTACCAGTCAGATCCAATTTGACGGCACACACATAAAAAGAATAAATAAATAAATAAAAATTATAAAAAATTAAAAAAAAATAGTTAGAGAGGGATTTTATACTTTCTTACAAGGGACTTGGGGTAGGGGGTGTTTACAGATGTTTCCTTCAAGATAGGGAAGTGGGCTAAGGTCTCAGATAACAATTCCTGGGAAAAGGCGGGGTAGGGTAATTTCACAGAAAAAGCACAGCTGTTGTTTTCTGTGATTGGAGTCTCTCAGTAGCCATTCTGGGAGAGGAAGTAATATTCAGTCCTAATATTATGCACTTTACAGCTTCTGAAAACCCACTGGAGGGTCATCCATGAGTTGGTTCCAACTCCATGGCACATAACAACAAAAACAACATGTGCAAAGCAAAACGTGATAGGTATTGAGATTGAGAAAACGGAATCAAGCATGTGCTTGTCTTCAAGTAGGAGAGATATGCTCTATTGAGAGATATTAATTTGCTATAAGAGAACTAGCAATAGGGCCATAGCAGAAAGAAGGATATTCTGAACTGAGGAAATTTCAAGGAAGGACTATGTCAGTCAGCTTAGGAATTCTTTTTAAATATTTGGACATGAACATTTGGAGGAAAGATAAATCAGCTTGAACAAAAGAGAGTTACAATATAATGGCTTAAAATGGAAATAGAAACAAAAGGTAGAAATAGAAGTTGTTGTGTGTGATCAAGTCACTTGTGACTCATAGTGACCCTATGTGCAACAGCTCTGAATTCTGCGCTATCTTGAGCCAACATCATTGTCTCTGATATGTAAAAGAGATGTTCTCCATCCATTAACAAACCAATTGTGAATTTTATCAAAGATTATAAAACCAGAGAACAATAGCTATCTCAAAAAGAAAATCATGTGGCCAGAGAATTTTAGGATTTTAGAGATTGCTATCAAACTTGTCATCCATGTGGTAATACCTCAGTAGCTCCCAACTGTCTGAACAAATATGAGATACTTCATATGAGATACTGAGAAGTAAGTGAAGTATCTGATTTGGAAAGCTGGTTACTGAGATACAAAAAAACCTGGAGATATCCTCCTGCTGTAATAGAAGATCCCAAGAGACATTGTATCCACTGAAAACTGTGAACAGGCATAGTTACTGCCTGTACTGCAAGCTTAGGTGGAGGGATCTTTGTGGAAGAAGTCTACATGACTGACAAGGATTTTTGCTCTTTATGTCCTGCAAAGATGAAATAAATGGAAGAAGAGGGCAAGAATCCATCAAACATTCTTGATGTAAAGATATTGGGAATTTGCCAACCTTGACTGGAAATTGGAAGCCACCTGAGCAGCTTTAATAAAGTACTCACACCTAGGTGCTACCCAAAGCCACTTTGTAAGGTGTGGGCATCAGTGATTAACTCAGTTAAAACTACCAAGAGAATTCCATCAGAAATCCAGGTTGAGCAGTTAGCCTAACAAAGGATTAGGAAACCAACTGAAAATACTGACACAAAAACTTGATGTCTCATCATTTTTCTGTTTACCCTTTTTCAAATTGTCATCACTTCTTACTTCAGGATTATGAATAAAAGTAAAATAGGAAGACCTTTTTCTTAAAATTAAGGGAATGATAAGAAAAAGTGGTTTCTGGAGTTTTAGTGAAATTCTGAAAGAGAAGTGATTAATTAGAACTACATGAAAAACTTTTGGGAAAAAAAACAGTAATATCTGAGTCTACCCTTAGAGAGTCTGACTTGATAGCTCTGACACTAGATCTGGGCATCAGGAGTTTATAAAACTCTTAGGTAATCCTAATATGGAGCCAGTATTTGGAGCCATTATAATGTTGTTGTTGTTTTAAGTCCATCGACTATGGCTCCTGTCAAGCCTATGAGCAACGGATCTGAACGCTATCCTATCCCGTGTCAGCCCCCAAAGCTCTGTCACACTCAAGCCCACCGTTAGAGTCACTGTCTCAATCCATCTCTTTAAGGGTCTTCCTCTCCTTTGTTGACCTTTCCCCTTTCCAGGAATGATGTGCTTTCCCAAGGACTGGACACTTCTAACAGTGCACCCCAAGTATGGGAGAAGGATTTTCACTATCTTTGCTTCCAAGGAGCACCCTGGTTCCACCTTTCCCAAGACATTAGTGTCCTTTTGGTAGTCCATGGCATAATCAGCACTCTTTTGCAAAGTTTTAACGCAAGGGCATTGATTTTTCTTCTATCATCCTTCTTCATTGTCTCTTGTAGAGAGTCTATTAATGGGTCATGCTCTCTTATCTACTGGGGTTTTTTTTGTACATTTAATCCATTCACAGTTAATGTAATTAACGATAGGTATGGTTTTATTCGGGAGAAGGACGAGTAATCTCCTCCCATGCAGTTATTCCCTCTGAAAGCCCACTGGAGGGTCAGATATTGGTTAGTTCTGACTTGATGATACACAACAAAAACAACAGCGTGGTTTTATTGCCTTCATTCCATCTATTTTTTTCTGTGATGAATTCATTTAGCTCATTGCTTTTCTTGTAACTTCTTTCATTGCCCCTGTTTTCTATTTACTAGCATTTTGATTCTCTCTCTTTTTTTTTAATTTAGGCAATATGGTTTATTGATTTTCTTGGATGTTATCCTGTAACTTATTAGTTTATTCCCAAGTCTAAAACGGGTTAATCTTAATCCCATCCTGACTTCCTCTCCACTTGGGAGCTCTGTAATTACACACTGCTTATCCTCTCTTACTACTCTGTAGTCACCAACCAACAGACTGATGACTCTGGTTTCCTATTTTCAGTCTTGTAGGTTCTTTGCAAGTTTCTATGTTTGAATTGGTTTCTGAATGATATTGTTATGTGTGTTTACTTCGCGCTGATGTTTATTTTGTCTGTTCTCTGTGTGAAAAACTATCCTTAGTATCTTTTGTAAGATTGATCTAGTTTTCAAGAATTCTATTAATTTATGCTTATCTGAAAATGTCCTAATTTCATTTTCATATTTGATGGGCAATTTTGCTGTTATCGAATTCTTGATTGGCTATTGTTTGCTGTTGTTAGGTGTCATTGAGTCAAGTAGAACCTATAGCAATCCTGTGAACAAAAGATATGAACCTTGCCCTATCCTGTGCCATTCTCACACTTCCTGACACAGTAGAGCCCAGTGCAGCATTCACTGTGTCAAACCACCTAGTTGAAGGTCTTCTTCTTCTTTTCTGACCCTCTGACTTTCCAAGCATGATGTCCCTCTCCAAAGAATAGCCCCTCCTAGCAATATGCCCAAAGTATGTGAGGTGAAGCATCATCATCTTTGGTTCCAAAGAGCACTCTGGCTGCACCCTCTCAAAGACATATTTGTTTGTTTTTCTGGCAGTCACAAGATGTTCAGTACTCTTCTCCAACAACACAGCTCAAAAACTTCAGTTCTTCTTCTCTTGTCCTTAGTCATTATCCAGCTCTCAGATATGTAGCAAGTGACCAGAAAGAATGGCCTGAATTAGACACATCTCAGCCGTCAAAATAATATCATTACTCCTCAATAATTTGGAGAAGTCCCTAACTGTAAACTTAGTTGGTGTAATATGTCTCCTGATTTCCTGACTGCTGGTACCAAGGGCGTTAATTGTGTATCCAAGTAAGATGAAATTGTTGATAGTTCCAATCTTTTCTCCCTCTATCATGATGTTGCATATCGGTCCAAGGTAAGAATTTTTGTTTTCTTGACATTGAGATGCAATCCATATTGAAGATTGTCTTTGGTCTTCTGCAATAAGTGACTCAAGTCCTCCTCACTTTGACCAAGCAAAGTTGTGTCATCTGCATAATGCAGGGCATTGATGAGTCTTTCTCTGAGATTGAGGCCATATTCCTTTTCAGAGAGTCCAGCTTCTAGAATAATTTGCTCAGCATATATCTTGAACAGGTAAGGAGAAAGTATATAGCCCTGACCCACTCCCTTTTTAATTTTAAACCACGTAGTTGTCTCCATACATTTTTAATCCATATACAAAACAGATCATCTGGTATGCTGGGTTGTACGAGGAGGAATGTGGCATCAGGATTGGAGGAAGATTCGTCAACAACCTGCGTTATACAGATGGCACAACCCTCCTTGCTGAAACTGAGGAGGATCTGAAGTGCTTGCTGTAGAAGGTCAAGGACTGCAGCCTTCAATATGGATTGAAGTTCAACATTAAGAAAACAAAAATTCTCACCTCTGGGCCAATTGGCAGCATCATTATGGATGGTATAGAGATTGAGATAGTTAACAGTTTTAGTTTGCTTGGCTCCACAATCAGCACTCTTGGTACCAGCAGCCAGGAAATCAAGAGATTAATTGCACTGGGAAAGTTAATTGTCAGGGACCTCTCCAGAGTACTGAAGAAGAGCAATGATGTCAGTTGAGACTAAGGTGTGCCTAATCCAGGTCATAGTCTTCACAATTGCCTGCTATGCGTCAGAAAGCTGGACACTGATTAGGGATGATAGAAAGAGGATTGATGCCTTCGAGCTGTAGTGATTGCAGAGAGTATTGAACATACCATGGACTGCTGGGAGAACAAACAGGTTTGTCTTGGAGAGGGTGAAACCGGGCTGCTTCTTGGAGGCAAGGATTCTGAAGCTTCATCTGACATAATCTGAGCATGTTGCAAGGAGAGACCAGTCCTTGGAGAGGGACATCGTGTTTGGGAGGATGGAGGGAGGGACAGTGCAAAAGAGAGGGAGACCCTCGATGAGATGGATCAATTCAGTATTGGGGTAATGGAAGTAGGTGTGTTAAAGACAGTGAGGTTGGCACAGGATACAGCAGGGTTTAGGGCTCTTGTACTTAGGGTCCCTCTGAATCGCAAGTGACTTGATGGCACATAACAGTGTTTCCTTGCTCTGTTCATACAACAGTCTCTTTATATAGGTTTCACATGAGCACAATTAAGTACTCTGGGATTCCCATTCTTCTGAATGTTTGCCATAACTTGCTGTGATCCACACAGTCAAAAGCATAGTCAATAAAGCATAAATAGACATTTTCTAATATTCTTTACTTTCAGCCAGGATCCATCTGACATCAGCAATGAAGACTTTCTTGTGGAAAGCTGTTGCTTACTTTCAGAGTTATATATACAGCAACATATTGCTTTCTGCCTGCATGGTTTCCACTGAAATATCAGAGTTTAATCTTCTTATTTTTCTTTTGTATTTCACCCTTTATTTTTCCTATGCTATTTTTAGTATTTTCTTTGCTACTGATTTTGGAAATTTTGATTATTATATGCCTTAATGGTTTTGGAGGGGATCTACACCGTTTGGGAGTTTGCCCAGGCTCCTTTTAAAAAAAGACTCTACATTTAAGTAATTTTTTTACTTACAGCAAATTACTAGGACAGAATAGAAATGCCTCAAAAAGTGGAACTTTGTCTTGCCTTGTTCCACATCGCTTCATTTTATACCTGTTGTTGTTGTTATGTGCCGTCGAGTCGTCTGCGACTCATAGAGACCCTATGTACAACAGCCCTAAACTCCGCTCTGTCCTGTGCCAATCGCACTGTCTCTGACACTCCCATCCCAAT
>NW_006400299.1:143477-174307 GCF_000299155.1 Elephantulus edwardii
ATTGTAGGCTGCAGTCCTTGACACTCTGCAGCAGGCGCTTCAGGTCCTCCTCAGTTTCAGCAAGCAGGGTTGTGTCATCCGCATAATGCAGATTGTTGATAAATCGTCCACCAATCTTGACCCCACATTTCTCCTCATAGAGCCCCACCTCCCGGATAATCTGTTCTGCATATACCTAAACAATAAAAATGATAACACTTATTTACAATACATATAATAAAAAATATATATATAATTTCTCTATCATCTATTTTTATGCACTTTGCAAAAATGTTATTTTATTTTCTTTTTCTCTTTCTCTTATATCTTGCTGTGTAGTAGGTTTTGAGATCAGGGAGTATGATACTTCCTATTCCTTGGAGAGAGACATCATGCTTGGAAAGGTGGAAGGGCAGCAAAAGAGAGGAAGACTTTCAACCAGGTGGGTTGATAACGGTGACTGCGGCAATGGGCTTGAATGTGTCAGAGATTGTGAGGATGGTACATGATAGGAGACTGTTCAGTTTGGTTGTTCATAAGGTTGCTGTGAGTCATACTCAACTTAATGGCACCTAACCACAACAGCTTCCTTTTTATTTTTCATGCAGAGTCTCTTTCCTTTCTAAATAAAATGGCAAATTGCCTTTTCTAACTCCTTGAAAATGAGTTTGTAACTGTATTGGGACTGCATTGAACCTGTAGATTGCTTTTGGTTGTTGTTGTTGTTGTTGTTGTTATGTGCCATCGAGTCACTTGCAAGTCATAGCGACCCTATGTACAACATCCCTAAACTATGCTCTGTCCTGTGCCAATCACACTGTCTCCGACACACCCATCCCAATTACCCCAGTCACTGAATCAATCCACCTTATAGGGGGCCTTCCCCTTCTGCGCTGTCCCTCCACCCTCCCCAGCATGATGTCCCAAGGACCTGTCCCTCCTTGCAACATGTCCAAAGTATGTTAGACAGAGCCTTAGAATCCTTGCCTCCAAGGACCAGCCTGGTTTGACCCTTTTCAGGATGAATCTCTTTGTTTTCCTAGCAGTCCATGGTACCCTCAATACTCTTCTCCAGCATCACAGTTCAAAGGCATCAATTCTCCTTCTATCCTCCTTAGTCATTGTCCAACTCTCTGATGCATAAGAAGTGATAGCAAAGACCACGGCCTGTATCAGACACACCTTAGTCTCCAAAGAGACACCATTGCTCTTCAGTACTTTGGAGAGGTCCCTAACAGCAGACTTTCCCATGGCAATATGTCTTCTAATTTCCTCCTTCAGAACACTTGTTTTTGGTAGGACATGTTATTTTCATGATGTAGTCTTCTTATCTATGAGCAGGGACCATTTTCTATTTAATTAGGTTGTATTAGTGTTTTGCAGTTTTCCTTATATAGGTCTTTTGTGTCTCTAGTTAGGTTAATACTTAAGTATTTCATCTTGTGGCTAATTACTGTAAATACTACTGCTTTTATAGTTTCCATGCTTTCTTTGTTGCTGTAGAGAAATCCAACTAATATTTGTATGTTGATCTTGTATTCTGCCTCTAGTAAATTAGTCTACTAGATTGAACAGTTTTTTGGTTGAGTCTTTGAGTTTTTCTGTGTACATTGTCATAACATCTGCATATAGCACTAGTTTTACAACCTCTTTGCCAATTTGTATGCCTCTTATTTCCTTCTTTTGCCTTATTTCCTTACCTAGAACTTTCAATACAATATTGAATAAGAATGGTGACAATAGGAATCTTTGCCTAGTCCTTGTTCACAAGGGGAATGCCTTTAATCTCCCTCTGTTGAGAATGATGTTGGTTCATAGCTTTGCATTGTACTTTTCTCTATGTTGAGAGAATTCTTATATTCCTGATTTGCTGAGTGTTTTAATCTAAAGTGTACTGAATTTTATCCAAGACCTTTTCTACGTAACTGATAGGATCATGTGTTTCTCGTATTTCATTATATTAATGTGACTAATTACATTAATTATTTTTCTTATGTTGAACCATCTTTGCATAGCTGTTATGAATCCCACTTGATCATAATGACGTGTGTGTTTTATATGTATGTTTGTGTGTGTGTGTGTGTATATACATATATATACACATATATACATATATATATATACATATATATACAAAGTTGGATTTTATTGGCTAGGATTTTGCTAAGGATTTTTAGGTCTGTATTCATGAGGGATATTGGTTTATAGATTTCTTTTTCTTTTTTTGGTATTAGGGCTATACTTACTGCATAGAATGATTCTGGCAGTATTTCATATTTTTCTATAACCTAAGTAGAATTAGTGATAGTTTGTCTCTGAATTTTTGGTCAAATTCACCTGTGAAACCAGCTGGGTCAGGACTTTTTTTTTTTTTTTCAGAGAATAGGAGGGGGTGTTTTTGTGAGCTACTCAATTTCTTCCTTTGTGATAGGTCTGATCAAATGTTCCACTTCTGTCTGAGTCAATTTGGATAGGTTGTGGGTTTTTAAGTATTTGTTAATTTCCTCTAGGTTTTCAAACTAATCAGAGTATGGGGCAATGAGTGTAGGCATGTTGAAGTCAGAGAGACTGGCTCAAGACAGGGCAGGCTTCAGAGCTGTTGCTTATAGGGTCGCTAAGAGTCACAGGTGACTGGACAGTACATAACAACAAAACAACAATAACTTTTCATGATATTCTCTTATTATCTTTTCAATTTAAATTGATCCTATTATGATGCTTTCTTTTCCATTTCTTATTCAAGTTATTTATTTATATCCTTTCTTTTCCTTTGTTATGTTTGCCAGTGGCTTATTATTTTATTAACCCTTTCCAAGAACCAACTCCTCATTTTGTTGATGGTTTTAATTGTTTTTCTGTTTTCTATCTTACTGATTTTGTCCTGAATAAGTCTAAGATGTCTAGTTGTATAATTGTATGGTTTAATTCTTCTGCACCTATGCTGAGTTTCTTTCAAGTTGTCCTATCTACCACTACTCTTGTTTTTGTTGTGTACTATTGAGTTGGAATCACAAAGGAGTTGATTTGTCATCTTTCTTCTGTGGAGCTGTTGGTGGACTTTTTTTTTTGCTACTCTTTTATTTTTTTGGTTCCCAGTGCAATTCCTTACCACTAGACCACCAGACCTCACTGTGCTGTCACTTTCAAGTCTGTTGACTTAAGTATTATGTATTTTGTAAGTCTAACATATGATGCATAAATATTTACTAAAGTTGTGTCCTCTTATTCTATTGTGCCTTTTATTATTGTATAGGTTCCTTCCTTATTGTTCTTTTTTTTCCTTTATTTTATACTGATTTATTTACAAATTCCTAATACATTGCTTTTCACACTTGATCTTTCCCATTTCCTTCACCTCCCCCCTCCACCCATCAAATTGTATGACCCTCTGATTTCATCCTGAAGTTTATTTTATCAGACATATCGCCACTACTGCTTTCATATGGATGCCATTTGCTTGGTTTTTTGTGGGGGTTTTTTATGGTGAGAAAAATTTATATTTAGAATTAGCCCACTGGACTCAGTTTAGATGATCCCAATTTTGTTGGCAATATCCAAAACATCATAATCAGGAGCAAGTCGAACATAATCCATCAGGCCTAATCAAAATGTTGACCTTAGCCACATCAATGTCATAGAGCTTCTTTACAGCTTGTTTAATTTGGTGCTTGTTGGCCTTGACATCCACAATGAACACAAGTGTGTTGTTATCTTCTATCTTCTTCACGGCTGACTCAGTGGTCAGGGGAAATTTGATGATGGCATAGTGGTCAAGTTTGTTTCTCCTGGGGGCGCTCTTCTGAGGGTATTTGGGCTGCCTTCGGAGTCTCAGTGTCTTAGGCCCCTGGAAGGTGTGTTACGTGTGGATCTTTTTTTTTTTTTTTTGCTGTGGACGCCCTTCAAGACTGCCTTCTTGTCCTTTAATGCCTTTGCCTTGGCTTCAGTTTTGGGAGGGGCCGGGGCTTCCTTCTTAGGCTGCTTGCTTTATTTTTATTTCCATTCTTTGATTTTTCACTTTATCTTTCTTCTCATTTAAAATATATCTCTTTTAGGCAACATATCAAAAGGTTTGGGGATTTATTTTTTAATCATTCTGCTACTCTTTTTCTCTTAATTGATACATTTAATTAATTCACACTGAGCATGATTATTGACAGGCCAGTTTTTATCATTGTAATTTTGCTGCATTCTTTCTTCTGTTGGTGGTTCCTTTGGTGTATCCACTTTTATTTGCTATTCTGTGTGTGAAGGCTTCCTTTCTCATTTCTTGTAGAGTTGGTCTTGGTTTCACAAGCTCCTTAAGTGTCTGCTTGTCTGCAAATAACTAAATTTCTGCTATATGTTTAATGGACAGCTTTGCTGGGTATAAGATTTAAGGCTTGAAATTGTTTTCTTTCAGCTCTCTGTACATGCCATCCCATTGTCTTCTGGTGCCCTGTAGACCTCAGGGTCTTTGCTGGGAGCTTTAGACCCAAACTGGACAAAGTCTTTGAATGTGGGTCTCAAGTGCTCTCTTCCCTGAGATGTCAGGCATTCCTACCCATCTGGATGAGTTGTCCTTGAGGTCACTGATGAGATGCCTCTGGCTGCTCTGGGTCAGGCAGCTGAGTAGACATTAAATTTTGTGATTGATTTATGGACATGAGAAAATAAAACTAAAAAGAACTTCATTTTCATGGTAAATAATTTATCATCATTTTTAATATACTGTTTGTATATTTTTATAGGTTTTTTATTTTGTTTACCAAGAACTAAAAGAAAAAATGTATATTTATGACACATAATCTATAATATGCATATCTGTAATATGCCTTTCTATCTACTTGAACTCCTTATAGGTTTTGATTCTTATTGGTGCTATTATTTAGGACATAGGCGTGGTTGTTGTGTACCATGGAGTCAGAATTGACCCATAGCTGATCCTCTGGTGGATTTACAGAGGCAGTTATTCACATGGGAGGAGATTTCACATCTTTCTTCTGCAGAGCAGCTGGTGGCCTTAAACCACGTGCTAGACCACCAGAGCCCCTATATTATATGTATGTACTTGTAATTTATATCCTTTATAAAGTGACTTTCTAAATTTTGTTTATATTTTTATTTTGAAATAAGCTCTGTGTGATTTAAAATTATTATAATGTCTATTCTCTTTAGCATTTCCTGGTACATATGTGTTCCATATTTTTCAATCTTTCTAGATAATGTAGTGAGGAGATATATATATATATATATATCTTGAAATATCATTTATTGGATTTTGCTTTAAGATGCAAGTTGAAATTATTTTCTTTCAGTAGGTGAACTTAGCTCATCTTAATTTATTATACTCAGTAAACTTGGTTATTTACCTCATTTAATTTTATATTTTCTTTACATTTTCCTTACCAATTACACATGTTAGCTATAAGCAACATATAAATCAGTCTAGTAGCATTCCTAATGATAACTTCTTTTCTAGACTGTACCTCATTATAGATCTCTGTATATGTGATTATTGGGTATCCAATGCCTTTCAAATTGTAGAAACAAGTCTTTATTTGTGGAAGATATTCTTGAAATGTATCTTCAAATACCTACTCAGGTCCATTATTAATGATTTTCATTTTTAAGAATTCCAAGCATCCATGGACTATTTCATTTGAATGTGCTTAGTATCAGTGCTATCTGAAATTGCAAGGTATAATGTGAGTCATTTAAAAAAAAAAGCCAAAAACAACTCTCATTGCTTTTGACTCACAACCAACTCACAGCCGAGCTTCCAGCAGGTCTTCAGAGACAATAAATTGTAAAGAAGATATCCATTTTCCGCTATGGAGCCAGTGGTGGATTTTACTTACCAGAAAGGTATGGCCTTTCAGTTAACAGTGCAACTCCCTAATGTGTAATAACCATATATATTTTAAAAGTAAAAATAAGCAAGTGAATTTTCTAAGAATGTATTTTATTTACCCTAATACATAGTTGTTGTTATGTGCCGTCAAGTTGCTTGCGAATCATAGCGACCTTATGTACAACAGCCCTAAACCCTGCTCTATCCTGTACCAATCGCACTGTCTCCGATACATCCACCCTGGTTACCCCAATCACTGAATCAATCCACCGCATAGAGGGTCTTCCCCTCCTGTGCTGTCCCTCCCAAGCATGATGTCCCTCTCCAAGGACTGGTCCCTCCTTGCAACATGTCCAAAGTATGTCAGATGAATGCTCAGAATCCTTGCCTCCAAGGAGCCACCCGGTTTAATCCCTTCCAGGATGAACCTGTTTGTTTTCTTAGCAGCCCATAGTACATGCAATACTCTTCTCCAGCACCACAGCTCAAAGGCATCAATTCTCCTTCTATCTTCTCTAGTCATTGTCCAACTCTTCAACACATAACAAGTGATTACAAAGACCATAATCTGTATTAGATGCACCTTAGTCTCCAGAGTGACCCCATTGTTCTTCAGTACTTTGGAGAGGTCCCTAACAGCAGACTTTCCCATCACAATATGTCTTTTAATTTCCTGGATGCTGGTGCCAAAGTGTTGACTGTGGAGCCAAGCAAACTAAAGCTGTGAACAATCTCAATCTCTTCACCATCCATCCTGATGCTGCCAATTGGTCCAGTGGTGAGAATCTTTGTCCTCTTGATATTGAGCCTCAATCCATATTGAAGACTGCTGTCCTTGATCCTCTGCAGCAAGTGCTTCAGGTCCTCCTCAGTTTCAGCAAGCAGGGTTGTGTCATCTGCATAACGCAGATTGTTGATGGATTGTCCATCAATCCTGACACCACACTTCTCCTCATAGAGCCCAGCCTCCCGGATAATCTGTTCTGCATATAGTTTGAAAAGGTATGGAGATAGGACACATCCCTGGTGTACTCCCTTCCCAATGTTGAACCATGCAGTGGTTCTTTGCTCTGTTTTGATGACTGCATCCTGGTCCAAGTATAGGTTTCGCATTAGAACGATCAAGTGTTCTGGGATTCCAATTCTTCTCAGACTCAACCACAGTTTGTTATGATCCACACAGTCAAATGCCTTTGCATGATTAATGAAACACAGACATTCCTCTGGTACTCCCTGCTTTCAGCTAAGATCCATCTAACATCAGCTACAATATCCCTAGTACCACGACCCCTTCTAAACCCAGCCTGCACTTCTGGCAGTTTTCTGCTGATGTGCTGTTCTAGTCATTTTGGGATAATATTCAGCAGAGTCTTGCTTGCATGTGAAATCAATGATATTGTTCTATAGTTTCCACACTCTGTTGAGTCAACCTTCTTTGGAATGGGAACAGATACAGATCTCTTCCAATCAGTTGGCCAAGTGGTTGTTTTCCAGATTTCTTAGCACAACTTGGTGAGCACGTCCAGAGCAGCTTCTGTTAGAAGACTGTATTTATGCTTTATTGACTATGCAAAGGCATTTGACTGTGTGGATCATAACGTTTATAGCTAACATTGAGAAGAATGGGAATCCCAGAACAATTAATTGTGCCCATGTAAAACCTCTACCTGGACCAAGAGACTGTGGTCTGAACAGAACAAGGGAACACTACATGGTTTAAAATGAAGAAAGGGATGTGTCAGGGTAGCCTTTCTCCATAACTATTCAATCTGTATGCTGTGAAAATTTTTCAAGAAGTTGAAATCTATGAAAAAGAACATGGCATCAAAGATTGGAGGAAGATTCATCAATAACGCATATCATGCAGATAACACAACCATGCTGAAAGTAAGGAGGACTTGAAACACTTGTTGCAGAAGATCAAGGTTGTGGAACTGCTGATGATCTTCCCACCTTTAGGTGTATTGTTTCTGTTGTGTACCACTGGGTTGGAACCAACCCATAGTTGACCCTCCAGGGGATTTTCAGAGACAGTAAATTGCATAGGAGTAAACTGCCTATCTGCATCTCCCAAATCAGCTGGTGATTTACAACTGTGTACCTTTGAGTTGGTGGCACAATTCCTAACAATTAAGTCACCAGAGGTCCCACCTTTAGGAATAGTCTCACCCAAAGACTACAAAGGTAACTTTCTTAGTGACTTCTCATACTACACTCTCTCGTCTGCTTTCCAAATTTAAACTGAAAGCAAAGAAGGTCATGCCTTAAACCTATATACTTGATTTCCATCTTGAGAAACAGGAAATTTTTATAAACCATATTCCTTAACATATTTGAATCACATGGAGTTCGGTTGGCCTAGTGGTAAGAAGTTGCATTGCCAACCCTGAGGTAGGTGGTTCAAGTCCACCAACCCTCTTCACCAAAGAAAAGATGACAGTCTCCTCCTGTGAGATTTACAACTTTTGAAAACCTGCTGGAGGGTCAACTATAAATTGATTTCTGCTCAATGGTACACAATACTAACAACTGATATTACCAAACTACTATAGCATCTGACTTCTGGGATCTCTTTTTTAAGTTTTGTTTGGTGGTTTAGTTATATTTTTAATGATTTTTTTAAAACTATGATAGTACTGTTAAAAAGCAGGACTGACATGTGAGGTTGGGAGGAAAATAGGAGATGAGTGGATAGATAATAAACACTGCATTGGAACAGATGAAGGAAAGAACTGTTTAAAAGGAATATATGATTAGGCATTATATGTATGACAACAGTTCTGGGACCTTCATAATTGCTTTTGTCCTGAATTTTACTGACTACTCAAACACTCATATTCTTTCTCTCTGGAGAGTTATCTTACTGGACAAGTGCTTACCACCCTATTTTGTGCAAAAGAATAATATTGCTATGAATGAATAACATAACTAGTGACTGAACTCTTACCATGACACAGTGGCTACAACAATGGGCTCCAACAGTGTTCCATTCTGAGTGAGGTTCACCTCAACAGCGCCTTAACAATGGTAGCTATGCTTATATTATGAACTATATAGTGACATGGATTGGGGGGGGGGAACAACCCACAGAGCTTGATGTAAAGTCTGAAAGATTAAGTTCAATCTGACTTTCTAAGTATTTTTATTAGAGCCTTGGTGGGTTTATAATGCTTGACTTAAGGGCCATACTTAAAGCTAAGGCTATCTAATGCAGAAACCTAACTACAGCTAACCATAGTCAAAACACAGGACATGCTTATAAATTTTATTTTTGAGTATGGACATCCACTTCCTAAACAATATGCCTCTGGAAAGTCTATGAACTTTGAAACATGTCGATAGTGATAGAAAGGCTTCAGGCCTTTTGTTCATAGGGTCTCTATAAGTCGTGTTCCACGCCAGTGCAATCACAACAACATTGCAGACATTATGGAGAGATGGAATAATTACTAAGTGGCAATTAAAAATCCAATGTGCTAACAGGATTAGCAACCGAAACACTGGAAATTTGTTGGAAAGTCATTGAACAAGAATTCTGAATTTCTTTAGACTAATTCTATTGTTGTTGTTTTGTTGTTATGTGCCATCGAGTCGCTTGTGACTCATAGCGACCCTATGTACAACAGCCCTAAACTCTGCTCTGTCCTGTGCCAATCGCACTGTCTCTGACACTCCCATCCTGATTATCCCAGCCACTGAATCAATCCACCTCATAGAGGGCCTTCCTCTCCTGTGCTGTCCCTCCACCGTCCCAAGTATGATGTCCTTCTCCAAGGACCGGTCTCTCCTCACAACATGTCCAAAGTATGTTAGACGGAGCCTCAGCATCCTTGCCTCCAAGGAGCCACCTGGTTTAACCCTTTCTAGGACGAATCTGTTTGTTTTCCTAGCAGTCCATGGTACTCTCAATACTCTTCTCCAGCACCACATCTCAAAGACATCAATTCTCCTTCTATCCTCTTTAGTCATTGTCCAACTGTCTGATGCATAACAAGTGATTGCAAAGACCATGGCCTGTATCAAATGCACCTTAGTCTCCAGAGAGACACCATTGCTCTTCAGTACTTTGGAGAAGTCCCTAACTAATTCTATTAGCTCAGAGAAATATTATAAGTACAAATTCTGAGTTTTGTGTACCTTCCCTTCCTCTCAGCTATTTTTAGAAGCCTTAAATTTAAGATTTAAGTCTTTGGGGGATTTTTTTTTTCTATTTTGAAATCTCTATTTTGTATAGGGTTAACTACAGGGTATAAATGTAGACACTGTATATTAATCTTGCTTTAGACAAAGAGAAAGATTTCTCTACCCGCCCCCCCCCCAGGTAGCTTATAAATTCCAGTCAAGTCCAAGAGAAAGGGATATAGCTTAGTGACATTGGCATCTCCTTTGAGAGAAGGGCAGAAGTAAGAGTTAATAGAAGAGGTCAATGAAGAGGTGTGACCTGCAGAGTGAAAAGTGTTTGCCTGGAGAACTGTGAATTTACTATCATGAAACTTAGCATGTAGAGGCTTCAAAATATGTATGTTGAATACATTATCTGACAACTTTCCTATGGGACGTTTTCTCACAGGCACATATGGAAGCAGACGCTGGGATAAACAGAACAGTTCTTACTGAGTTCGTCCTTTTGGGCCTCGTAGACTCAGAAGAGCTGCAGCCTGTGGTCTTTGTACTTTTTCTCTTTGCCTACATGTTCACAATTGGGGGCAACCTCAGCATCCTGGCAGCCATCTTGGTGGAACCCAAACTCCACACCCCTATGTACTTCTTCCTGGGGAACCTGTCCGTGTTAGATGTTGGGTGCATCACAGTCACTGTCCCTCCAATGTTAGATCGTCTCCTGTCTCACACGCGTACAATTTCTTATGATGCCTGCCTCACACAACTCTTCTTCTTCCACTTTCTGGCTGGAAATGACTGCTTTCTATTGACAGTTATGGCCTATGATCGCTTCCTTGCCATCTGTCGACCCCTCACCTACAGCACCCGCATGAGTCAGGAAGTCCAGAGGGCACTGGTGTCTGTGTCTTGGACTTGTGCCTTCATTAATGCCCTGATCCACACTATCGCCCTATCTACTCTCAACTTCTGTGGTCCTAATGTTGTCAATCATTTCTACTGTGACCTCCCACAGCTCTTCCAGATCTCGTGCTCTAGCACCCAAGTCAATGAGCTGGTGCTCTTTGTTGCTGCTTCTATACTAGCAGGTACCCCGGTGGTTCTCATCATCACCTCCTACACCCATGTAGCAGCTGCAGTTCTACGAATCCGTTCAGTGGAGGGCAGGAAGAAGGCTTTCTCTACATGTGGCTCCCACCTCACTGTAGTCTGCCTCTTCTATGGGACAGGTATCTTCAACTACATGCGCTTGGGATCGATTGATGCTTCAGATAAAGATAAAGGCGTGGGGGTTTTCAACACTGTCATCAATCCCATGCTGAATCCTCTCATCTACAGTCTCAGAAACCCAGATGTTCAGGCTGCTCTGTGGCGAGTGCTTGTGGGGAGAAAATCCCTAAGCTGAGAGGCAATCCTGACTTGGGCTTTTGTTCTGTTGACTAGAAAATCAAGAAAACTATACATGGTTGTTTTGGACTTTTTCCACTTTTCTGGTTCCTGATGGTTTGTGTTAAAAGCCTGTCCTACAGTGAAACTCCGCATAGTACATTCATTCATTCTTACAACTTCTATGTCACAGAAACCTAGGACACTTGCTAGAGAGAAAGGAACAAAACAAACAAAAATGTTGGCATTTATATGTCTCACATTTTAACAAAGTGAAAAGAAATAAAATAAATGAAACAAGTAGCACAATATGGCATATCACATGGTTAGATCTGAACAGGGCCTCTGTCACTGTGTCGTCTATCCTGTGCCATCTTCACACTTCCTGACACGTTAGAGGCCATTGCTGCAGTCACTGTGTCAATCCAAGGGTCAAGGGTTTTCCTCTCCCTCCCCAGCTCTCTTCTTTTCTGACCATTATTTCCCTCTCCAAGAAATAGCAACATGCCCGAAGTATATGAGGCATTTTTATAAAACAACTTAAAATAAATAAAAAAAGAGAGAGAGAAAAGCAATTTTATACAACAGCATTCAGTTCTGTTTATAGGGTCGCTATGGGTCATACTTGACTTGACAGCACCTCCAACAACAACATGATTAGAACATAAAAACAAGTAAAAGAAGGGGATATGTAGTTATGTTCATGTAAATCTATCTCTAAGACATACTGTTAACTATTTTGTTTCTTTTATGTTTTATTTGTTTTCTGTGCTTACTTTTCTTTTTGGCTGTGTTGTTGTTGTTGTTGACTGTCTTGGAGTCAAGCACAACACATAGTATCTCTATGAATAAAAGGCTTGAAGCCTTTCTATAACTATCGACACTTATCAACATTCATAGAGTTTACAGAGGCATGTTTTTTAGGAAGTGGATGTCACTCCTGCTTCCAAATCTGTCATAGTTCGTTATTACCTTTTGGCTAATGATGAAAATTTGGAAGCCCTGTAGACACAGGTGGTAATGACCTAGGGGGGAGAGCAGTTGGTTACTGAAGGACCCTAGATTTTTCTCTACAAAGTTCCTTCTGGTTAGGACGTCAGATTCCCTCTAGATCAGATTGCAGTGCTGAGCTTTATTTTATTCTACTTTATTTTATCCATTAAAAAAAATCACTCTTTACCCTTTATTACGATGTAAGAATCCCATAGGATAATAGGCTCAACATAGAAAATAGATCAATGCTAATTAATTTTATAAAACAAAGTGTATGGGGATGATCGTAAGTCATAGCAACCCTCCGAACAACAGATCTGAACCTTGCTGGATCCTGTACCATTCTCACCATCTCCAACAAGCTCTAGCCCATTACTAACAGTATTTTTGTCAATCCATCTTGATAAGAATCTTCCTCTCTTTCTTTGACCCTCCTCCTTTCCCAGCGTGGTGTCTTTTTCTAAGGACTGACTCCTTTTGAGACCATGTCCAAAGTATGCAAGAAAAAGCTTCACCATCCTTGCTTCTAAGGAACACCCTGATTGTGCTTCCTTTAAGATAAAATGTTCTTTTGGCGTTCCACAAGATACTCTATAATCTTTGCCAACACCACACTTCAAAGACATCAGTTCTTCTTGGGTCATCGTTATAGGATGGGCAATCACCTCCCTTGTGATTAAGTGCCTCTGAAAACCAGCGGGAGGGTCAGCTATGGATGGGTTGACTTGACGAGAGTACCCAACACACACACACACACACACACCCCACACACACAGGCAATGATTGAAAATACTGTAGTTTGGAACAGGCATACTTTAGTTTGAAAACTGACATCCTTGCTCCCTAGCACATTAGAAGGTCCTTGGGAGCAGATTTTTCCCAATGCAGCAGGTCTTTCATGACATAAAAGTGGGTAGAAGAGTTGCACTTCTAACTCAAAGACACATGGTTCAAATCCACCAGTTGCTCTGAGGGGAAAAGATAGGCAATCTCCTCCTTCGTGATTTATAGCCTGTGAAAACCCACTGGAAGGTACATAACAACAACATTGCCTATTTGTCCAGTGGTGAAGTTTTAATTTTTTTTTTTTTTTTTTTAGTGTTGACTGGCATTTCCTTTAGAGTTTTAACTTTCTGAATAACTATGTTTCAGTTATTTAGTCTGGGATCAGAATTTGGTTTTTCCTTGCAATCTGAAACCCTTTCTTATTTTATGTAGATGCAATTAACCCATTCAATTCTATTGTAATAATTAAGTTTGGTCCTATTTTTGAGGAATCACTCTAGATTGGCCTTTGTAATGAGAATAGTTCCTAAACTATGTCCTTAGACAATGTGCAGTGACTCCCTATAACACTACTTGTTGTCTGGAGTCAGAGCTAACTCACAGCGGACCTTCCAGCAGGTTTTAGGAGGAGGCTGCTCACCCTCCTGCTCAGTTCCTGGTGGATTCACACTGGCAGAGAGAGGCTGTCTTTGTGTTTGCGGTACAGCTCTCTATGGACTAATGATAAAGTTCATGTAATTCCTTTTATCTCCTCATTTCTTTTTTTCCTTCTTCATGATATATATTTGATTGTATTTGCTTCTTTTATACTGATTTTGTACTTATACCTGTTAAATAATTTGTAAGGTTTAATCGACCATTTTCACATTAAATGATGTAAAAGATGTGGAAACTAGTACATTTAAATTCCTTCCATCTCTTCTCTCACATATTTTCCCACTCACTACATCCTGCCATTTTATATTGTCAGATTTTTAAAACGTTTTTCTTTAATTGTTGTTATGCACCTTTGAGTAGCTATGTACAACAGCTCTGAAACCTGCTTTATCTTAAGCCTATCTGATTGTCTCTAACACACCTACTGGCATTACCTCAGTCACTGAGTCAATCCATCTCATACAGGGTCTTCCTCTCTTACACTGTCCCTCCACCCTTCCAAGCATGATGTCCCTTTCAAATGACTGGCCCACTCTTGCAACATGCCCAAACAGTGGGGTGTTAATCATAAGATTGCACAATTCAATGGGTGGGTAGTGTGAAGGAAATAGAAAGGGTCTTTTGTAAAAAACAATGTATTCAAACTTTGTAAATAAATTAGTTTAAAATAAAATAAAAAAATCCTTGCCTCCAAGTTGCAGCCTGGTTTCATCATCTCCAAGACAAATGTGTTTGTTCTCTTAGCAGTCCGTGGCATATTCAATACTCTTCTCTGGCACTATGACTCAAAGGCATCAATTCTTCTTCTGCCATCCTTAGTCATTGTCCAACTTTCTATATGCAATGCAAGTATTTGCAAAGACCATGCCCTGGATCAGGTGCACCTTAATCTCTACATTGGCATGGTTGTTCTTCAGTACTCTGGATAGGCCCCTGACAGTAGATTTTTCCCAGTACAGTTTATCTTTTGATTTCTTAGCTGCTGATACCAGAAGTGTTGCTTGTGGAGCCAAGCAAGCTGTAGCTGTTAACAATCTCAATCTCTTCACCACCTATAATTTGATCGTATATCCATAATTTTGACAAATATTTTCCTGGTAGAATTTACAGCCTTCAAAACCCAATGAAGAGTTGAAGGGCAGCTTTAGCTTACTATATTCAGAATTGTTCTTTAAAATTATAGCACAGAGGTTAATGAAGCTGAAACTAGCTTCATTTCTAGCATCCTGTTGTTTTACATCTTAGCTCTTGCTAATGGTTAATTTCTCTGATTAGCATTTGTTTGTCCTCAGACCCTATTTAACTACTCTATGTTGTTGTTGTTAAGTGCCATCAAGTCTAGATAACTCATAGCAACCCTATGAACAGAAAGACCTGAATGAACACTTGCATAACTTTCACTGATTCTTCAAGTTCATAGAGTTTCTGGAGGCAAGCTGTTTTGGAAGTGGGTGCCACTCCTGCTTCCAAGCTTGTTTTAATGGGGAGCTCTACCAAACACTGTCCCCCATGGGTAACCATTATCTTATTTGACACAGTCTATAGTCATGCAAATTATCTGAGCTAATGTAAATGGCTCTGGGCAGGACCAAAATCGCCCCCAGCCTTAGATTACAATCTCATAACCTAGGTGAACTTCATTGTTTGAAATTAAGGCAGAAACCCATGCTGAGCTGCATTTCCTAAATTAGCAATGCTTTATAAATAGACTTAAATTGCTTGTTTACTGAGAAGTTTCTCTCTAAATGAGAAGGCCTTGTGACTTTGAACTTGGGATAACAATATGCTAATAACTGATTGAAGTATGTAATCCACAACCACCTGGGAAATAGTCTTGGAGAATTATTTCACTGTATTTCAGATTCTCAAATAAAGTGTATGGATAAAAGTAATTCCATGTAAGTCATATATAAGGTTTTGCAACTGCAGAAAGGATGTCTTGTTGTCTGGTAACAGAGTTACTATGAGTCAGAACCAACTTGATGCTGGTTAGTGACTGTGATTGTTAAATACATTTAAAATTACCCCTTTTTCCGTATATTAATTTATAATAGTATGTTACCAGTTTTCTCCTTTTACTCTTTGTTGGATCTTTCTTAATCATTTGTGATCCTGGACAAAGTTCATGGATAAAAAATTGAACTTCCTCTAAAGTCTAAAAAGCTATGGGAAATACATTGTCATATCACCATTTCCTCTCATTCACCATTTTCTTGTCCTTAGACAAGTCTTAACTGCGCCTAGGTCTGTTTTTCCATCTGTATTTCATTTGATCAAGGGTTCTCCCACTTCCAGTGTTTTGTGATTTCTCTAATATGAATGAGTAGAAAGACTTTCTATCGACTCCTGAGAATTCGTATATTCTCCACCATCACGCCTTCTCTGCTACCACATAGAGCTAACTGTTCACCTCCAAAGATCCCTATGCTTCTGGAATTTCTTCCATCTGAGTATTCATCTCATGTTCCTTGGGTTAGATCAACTGGGTTTAACTTCATCAAGAATGTTGAGGGACACTGTTTGTCTACACTCCCGTATCATAGAATTTAAATATCATTTGGGAGATTCTTTTTCTTTATAACTTATTTTTCTTTCTCAACAGAAAATAATTTTATTTCTTAAAAAATTTGTTCTAAATGTAATAAATTCCTTCTTTTAAAACTCAAACAGCCCAGTATCTATAAAGTAGGATTGTTGTTATTGTTAGGTGCTATTGAGTATGACCCATAGCAACCCTATGAACAACAAACCTGTCAGGTGCCATCCTCACAGGCTCTGACACACTAGAGCCCATTGCTAAAGTAGGAAGGAACCTACCTATTGATTAGTGTTCTGCCCACGAAATGCCCCTCAAAGGAAATCCAATCACATGTCTGAAAATTTCAAGAGCGTTTATTAATTCCACACGTGGAGACTTTCTCCCTCCTCAGGAAGGTGGTGAGGGAAAAAGCCCCGAGTTTCCCCTTCCACTTGCTTTTATATCTCTTTTTTTAGTGCACCTGTTAGGGCAGAGAGATTGAGGTGGTTGGTGGGTTGGGGAATCAGTCATTTGGGTCGGCTTTTGACGGGCTGGCTACTTTGCCCACCTGTACTCCTTTTGTGTCATGTAGACACTGGTTAATTCCTTACTTTTCAAGGACAGACAAGGCTTTACCCGGGGCACTCATGTTTGCCTTAAGCTAAGAATTTTTATGGCCTGCTTCTGCCTCTAGCATTAATGGGGGTTTATAAAAAATGGGGTTTCTGCTGTCCCTTCAATGAGAATCTTTGTTTTCTTGATACTGACCCTCAATCCATATTGAAGGCTACAGTCCTTGACCTTCTGCAGGAAGCACTTTAGATCCTCCTCAGTTTCAGGAAGGAAGGTTGTGTCATCCACAGAATGCAGGTGGTTGATAATTCTTCCTCCAAACCTGATGTCATATTCCTCCTAATAGAGCCCAGCCTCCTGCATGATCTATTCCACATAAAGAGATTGGAAAAGTATGGAGATAGAACATATTCCTGGCATACATCCTTCCCAATTTTAAACCATACAGTGTTTCCTTGCCCTATTCTGACAGCTGTATAGGTTTCACATAAGCACAATCAAGTGTTCCAGGATTCTCTTTCTCCTCAAGGTTAACTACAATTTATTGTGATCCACACAGTCAAATACCTTTGCATAATCAATGAAATACAGATTATCCCTTTGCTGCTCTTTGCTTTCTGTCAAGATCCATCTGACATAAATAAGAGTATAATATACAATCTTTTCTAATGCACGTAGAACAGTCTCCAGAATATGTTAGGTCACCAAGCAAGCCTCAATAAACTAAAAAAAAAAAAGATATCAGAAAGTACCTTCCCAGATCACAATGTTTGAACACTTTTGGGTAATACAAGAAATAAAAAAGAAATTAAAAATTTCTTGAAATAAATGAAAATACAACTTGTAAGAATATTTAGGACACAGCAGAAGTAGTACTCAGAGGTCAAATTATCACAATAAAGACACACATCAAAACAGAAGACCTAAAATCAACACCTTAGTTCAACATCTGCAACAATTAGAAAAATAACAGTAAGCATCACCTACAGCTCCTGAAAGAAATGAAACAGGATAACAGAAGAAATAAATCAAACAGAAAACAGGCACAACCTGACACCAACATTATTAAAACTATTTCAGAATATAGAAAAGATGGAATACTCTTGAACTTACTCTATGAAGTCAGCATAACCCTGTCACCAAAGCCAGGAGAAGAAAACTCTAAAGAAGAAAGTTATAGACAAATACCCACCATGAACAAAGATAGAAAAATTATCAATAAAATTCTAGCCAGTAGAATCCAACATTATATCAAAAAGTCGTCCATCATAATCAAGTGGGATTCATTTCAGAAACAATCAGTGCACTTCATCACTTCAATATTACAAAGGAAAAAACCTACAGGAATGTGTAAATTGATGCAGAAAAGGTATTTGACAGTATGCAATATCTTTTCCTGAAAGAAAAAGAAAACCACAATAATAAATCCCACCTCAGAAAAAGGAGTAGAAGGGATATTTTTCAACACTACCACTCCTGAAGGGCAGGATGAGATGTTACATGAAGGCATCTTGTTGTGCCTGTCTGACCTTGGGTGTTTCCATTTAAAATGTCATTTTAAAAAAAAATCTACAGACTTTGTTGCCCCTTTTTAAAAAAAAAAAATCTACTGACTTAAAGTAGGCCTCATCTTCAGCTCTCTGAGGGTCTGGCAGCAGTTGTTCCCTTGCCTGCCTGTCTCTGTCTATGGTTTTTTGTAAGTTGTGCCCCTCCTAGGGCCCTCTTATTTTGGGCAGTTTACATGAAAAGAAAGATGCAAGTATGGGCAGCACTACTTTATCTATTTATCATCCAGCAACCAGCAGTTCCTGCAGCAACCTTGTACTCTCTTTCTCCTACCCATCCAGTCCCTCATCCACTCATATTGTCATTAAATCAGAACTTGATTTGTTACTGACCCTCCAGTGGGTTTTCAGGAGCTTTAAATTACATGAGAGGAGCTTCCTATCTTTCTCCATTGGAGCTACTGGTGGATTTGAACTGGCCACATTTAGGGTAACAGCAAACTCTCTATGGCACCAGAGTACCAGGTTCCCTTAAATCTTATTAATCTATATAAATGTACTCAAGTCTAATATACCCAGAAATTATTTTAAGATAACCCCAACTCATAGATGATAGATATCCTTTTTATTTCTCTCAAGAGATAATCTTGTAGTGATTATAGATATAGGGGAAGATTTTGCCCATCAACTTCCTTTTTAAAGTTATGTTAAGTACTTACTAATGGTAAGAAGCTGCAATACAATTTCAAAGGCATGCAGGGGATACCTACCAACTGCTCCTCAGGACAAGGATGAGCACTCTCCTCCTGTGCAATTACTGCCTCTGAAAATCTATTGGAGATTCAGCGATGAGTGGTACCAACTCAATGGCACACAACAACAAAATGTGAAATAAACTACTATAAATACTGATATTGAGAAAAAAATGGAATAAAACATGTACTTTGTCTACAAGTTCCTTATGGTAAAGTAGGAGAAATATGCTATTTAGAGGGAAATGACTTTGCTACAAGATAAATGGCAGTAACTTCCATGAAATGATGTGTAGACGGAATGTAACAGAGAGACTCTGAGTTGAGGAAAATTCAAGGCAATTTCCTCAGACATCTTTTTAATTCTTTTGAAATATTTAGGCATGTTGAATAGGAAGGAGAAAAAAAACAGCAGAGGTAAAAATATGGAAAATAATATTTACAATATAATGACTTGCAATATGGAAGCAAAGGGAGAGATGGCATATAGTTACTTATTCTTGAATATAACCTACGTAAAAGAAATTAGAAAATCAGGAAAGGAGTGTATCAGGTATGCATCATGTGTTCATATCTTTTCAGTCTATATGCAGAACTTATCATCCAGGAAGCAGGGATATATGAGGAGGAATGTGCCATCAGGACTGGAGGAAGACTCATCAACAACCTACATTATGCAGATGACACAACCTTGGTTGCTGAAACTGAGTAGGACCCGACGTGCTTGCTACAGAAGGTCAATGACTATAGTCTTCAATATGGATTGAAGCTCAACATCAAGAAGACAAAGATTCACCACTAAGCAATTGATAGCAAATGAGAGAAAGAGAAGAAATTGAGGTTATCAACACTCTTAGCATCAGCGGTCAGGAAATCAGAAGATGAATTTTATTGGGAAACTTTGCTGTCAGGGCCCTCTCCAATGTACTGAAAAGCAACAATGTCATTCTAGAGACTAAGGTGTGTCTAATCCAGGCGATGTTGTTGTTAAGTGCCATTGAGTTGCAGGAGACTCATAGCAACCCTATGAAGGAGAGTCCTTGACGCCTGGGTGTCTTTCATCCTCTCTCCAGGTTCATAGGGTTTCCGGAGGCAAGCTATTATGGAAGTGTATGCCACTCCTCCTTTCAAGCTTGTTTTAATCGGGGAGCTTCACCCCACTCTCTGTCCTCATTGGGTAGCCAACCATTAATGCATTTGACACATCAGTGTCACAGTGTTCAGCCTCACAGCAACCACAAGTGACCTCAGTACAGCAACTTGTACACCAGGGCTATATGACCTAGAGGAATGTCTGAACAAAAACAATGAAAGACAGGCCCGAGGGCCGCAGATTAAAAGTCATCCACGTTTGGCTTGTTAGCATCGCTTCTGTCCACTGGGCCAGCTGATCTCTCTCTGTGTGTTGATATTATTGTTGTTAAGTGCTGTCGACTTGCAGGCGACTCATAGTGACCCTATGAATGAGAGTCCTCAACGCTTGGGTGCCTTTCATCCTCTCTCCAGGTTTCCAGAAGCATGCTATTATGAAAGTGGATGCCATTCCTCCTTCCAAGCGTGTTTTAATCGGGAAGCTCCACCTCACTCTCTGTCCGCATTGGGTAGCCATAGTCTTTGCAATTACTTGCTGTGCATCAGAAAGCTGGACAATGACTAAGGATGACAGAAGAAGGATCAATGCTTTCGAATTTTGGTGCTGGAGAAGAGCCTTGAACATACCATGGACCACCAAGAAAACAAAGTGGTCTGTCTTGGAGAGGGTGAAACCAAGTTTCTCCTTGGAGGCTAGGATTTTGAAGCTCCATCTCACATATTTTGGGCACGTGGCCAGGAGAGATCAGTGCTTGGAGAAGGACATCATTCTTGGAAAGGTGGAAGGACAGTGCAGGAGAGGAAGACCTTGGATGAGATGGATTGACACAGTAAGTGGGGGAATGGGGGTAAGTGTGTCAGAGTCCGTGAGACTCGCTCAGGACAGGACAGGCTTCAGGGCTGTTGTCCATAGGGTCGCTATGAGATGTAGGCAACTCGATGGCACATAACAACAATCCATAAACTTAGTTATTGGTTTCATACCACTTAATATACTTTTCTTTTTATATATGTAATATTTTTAAAGTTTCTGACTATAATCTATGTTTCCCTTGACTTATATGAACATTTTTCTTTAATACTTTGTGTTTATATTAAAGATAGCTTTAAAAATTATTTGTTATGACCAATTTCTGGGCTTCTGGGTCCAGCTCTCTGATGTATAGCAAGTAATTCCAAAGAGCATGCCCCTTAGACTCCAGAATGACATCGTTGCTCTTCAGTACTTTGGAGAGGTCTCTGACAGCAGACTTTCCTCGGTGAAATTCATCTTTTAATTTCCTCGCTGCTGGTACCAAGAGTGTTGATTGTGGAGCCAAGCAAACGGAAGCTGTCAACAATCTCAATTTCTTCATCATCTATGATGATCCTGCCAATCGGTCTAGTGGGAATCTTTGTTTTCTTAAAGTTTAGCTTCAAACCATTTGAAGGCTAAAGGTCTTGCTCTTCTGCAACAAGCACTTCAGGTCCTCCTCAGTTTCAGCAAGCAGGGTTGTGTCATCTGCATCCAGCTAAACTTTCTCTCAAATATGACAGTGAAAACTAGACGAACATTATTCTCTATAGGCAGTTTTTTGGACCAAGAGATAGAAATGACCGAGAACAACCTAAAATTAACCTATGACAACATCATTCAGACATTGGTTCAGACACAAAGCAAAATAAGTTTACGAGACCAACATTAGGGAACCATAGGTTTTAGTGCATAAATGAGAACAACCACAATTGAAAAAGAGGAAATAAGACATGCAGTTACAGAATTCTTAACGGCGAAGAGGTCAAGGAAATTTTAAGATAGAGTGAGCTATTTTAGACGTAGTAATGAAATAGCAATTTACAGGGTAACCTCCGAGAATATTAATAAACTATCTCATCCAAATGAAAAAGAGGGCAATTATAAGGACTCATTGTTATTGCTTCTGCTGCTGTTGTTGTTGTTGTTGTTGATTGCCTTCAAGTCGAGCACAAGCACAACTCATAGTGATCCTATTATGGGAAGCCAATAATAAATATTTGTAATATTTGTAATAAACTGAATGCTATTTCAGGATGTGGGGGAGGCTTGGTTCAAGCTGGAATTCACCGTGAGGCACCAAGGCAATCCTTAAGGGTTTACTGGATTCTTGCATTGTATTTGCTGACCCCTCCCTCCTGAGTCAAGGGAAGGTTTTCAATAGAAAGAGTTTGGCTTCATTTACATTGAATTCTCTGACTTCCTGATAATTTTCAATAAAGATACAGGGAAGCTGGAATGGGGCCTTTCAGTAGAGAACTTCTGGCCTCCTGTTTTTATGCTCTCTGTTCTATCTCATTCTTGGTTGTTTGTCTCATTATTAATAATTATAAAAATACTTTACCCACAGTCTGCAACACCCTATTAACAAAAAGCTTGAAGCCCCTCTACAACTATTGACATTTATCAAAGTTCATAGGGTTTCCGGAAGCATGTTATTTAGGAAGTGGATGCCACTCCTGCTTCCAAACCTGTCATGCTATGTTATTATTTTTATATGCCATTGTGTCTCTTGTGATGTATCGCAACCCTATGTCCCGCAGCTCTGAACCCTTCCCTGTCCTGAACCAGTCTCACTAACTCCAACACACCAACCCTCATCACCCCAGTTACTGTATCAATCCATCTTACACTGGGTCTCCCTCTCCCATGCTGTCTGTCCACCCTTCCAAGCATGATGCCCTTCTCCAAGGACCAATCTCTCCTGGCCCAAAGTGAGGTGGAGCTTCAAAATCCTATAGCTCATTAGAACCCTATGAACAACAGATATGAACCCTGTTCTATCCTGTGCCATCCTCACAATTTCTGACCCACTGAAGCCCATTGCTGCAATCACTGGATCAATCCACCTGGTTTAGGATCTTCCTCTCTTTCGCTGTATGTCCACCTTCCCAAGTGTAATGTCCTTTTTCCAAGGAATAACGTCTCCTAGCAACATGCCCAAACTATATGAGACAAAGATTCATCATCTTTGCCTCTAAGGAGCACTCTGGTTGCACCTTCTTGAAGCCTGTTTGCTCTTTTGTCAATTCAAGGGATATTTAGCACTCTTTGCCAACACCACAATTCAAAATTCTTCTTCAGTCATCCTTTTTACTATACAGCTCTCAAAAGCAAGTGATTGAAAGACCATGACCTGAATTAGGTACACCTTAGTCTTCAAACTGACATTATTGCTCCTCAACAATTTGGAGAGGTCCCTGACTACAGACTTTCTCAGTGTCATATATCTTCTCATCTCCTGACTGCTAATACCAAATGTATTCATTGTGGATCCAAGCAAGATGAAGTTGTTGACAGTCTCAATCTTTTTTCCTTCTACTGTAATGTTGCCTATCAGTCCAGTGGCAAGGATTTTTGTTTTCTTGACACTGAGATGCAATCCATCTTGAATAAGGTTTAACACTAAAACAATAAGGGAAATTATAAGAAAAGCCATAAACAAAAGAAAGTCAGTACACAAAAGTTGATGGGGAAAAAAAGTTGGTCCATAAAATGAACTATCACACTGAAGTTATAATTATATTGAGGGGTACATTATCCAAGTCTTGCTATGGACAACAGGCACGTAATTGCACAAGAGCATATAAACTGGAAAATGGAAAAGATCTGGTGCAAAAACCAATGTATATGAACTTTTTAAGTAAAGCAGTATAAAATAAAAATTTTATTTGGAAAAAAAGAGCATGTAGACTATTGCTTGAAATGTCTAATGAAATGGCAGTGGGCACTGATCCCTTAACTACCATTCCTCTTTGTCAAGTGCCCTCTACACTTCTGAGACTCACGTTTACTCAGTGTAAGTGAGCTTCCCTCTGTTCACAATATCAGAGAACCTTGAGAAGGAGCCACACGCTGTCATCTTGCAACAAGTGGAAGCTTACTGTCAACACCAGACATAGCTAAAATGAAAAGAAATGCTGAATATGTGTGAAACAGAACATCCAATTTATCTGCTATAGACTACATAGAGCTACTGTGAAGAGGTTTTGTACTTGAAAAGTTCTTAGCACCATGGACATAAAACTTATGTCAAGAGTTGCAGTGTTGAGACTCCCATTTCTTTTTTTTTCTCTATAATTATATTTTATTAATTTTCATAAACATTTACAGAGATTTTGGGTTTCCATTCATTCATTGTTGCATTATTCTCTCTACCCTCCTCCCAGTTTGTTCTTGTCCAAATGCCACAGTGCTTGTCTGATTAATCTTCTTTGTCAGTGTGTCCTTTGCCATTCCCTATCACTCCTCCCTGAGAGAGACTTCACCCTGAGTCATAAGGAAAAGGGGATGGCGTATTCTCTTAGCTACTTCCTGCTGAAAAGGGACGCTGTGGGTTTCAGGGTGAAGATCTTCTCTCACTACTCTAAAGGGCCCCTTTGGCAGTAGGAAACACATAGACTATTATGGAGATTGATTTTGGAATTTAGATGCACTCTTATTGATTGTGCTTGGCCGTACATGTTCATATCCTTGAAGATGTATCATGGGGGTGTTGCGACCTAGAAGACACAAATTTTACTAACAAGTTATAAGTACATGAGTCAGAAATTATGGAAAAGTAAAAGAAAAGATTCTTTCATTGTTTTACAAACCCTCCCCCAGGTCCCCTCCACCATGTAGCCCTCGCTCTAGACTCCTGTGATGACAGAAATACCTAGTTATATATCTCTTTTAAACCGTTTTCTCCCTCCTCTGTTTCAGTGCAGTATACATTATTGAACCCATCTTACTCAGTCTCTCCCCAACCCCAAGGACAGTCCCATTCTACAACAAGAGACTCCCATTTAACAATGTTGAAACTCTCAATTAACTGCCTAGTAACCATCCATGGCAATACTAGGTGATGGAGAATCCGCTCATTTCACAGATGAGGATATGGAGACCCACTGAGGGATCCTGCAGCAAGTCCACAGTCTAATACCAGAAGCAGGAACCTCCATAGTGTTTTCCTACTGCTTCAGGCTTCCTGGTGGAAGGAAGAGCTAGTAATATATCTTGAGATGGAGATGCTGAAGAGTGATTAGAAGTAGGCATAAGAGTCAGACTTTCCTCCACAAGAGAAAGAATTAATAAGGCTAAGAGTTGGTTCTTAGAAAATATTTCTAAAAATCCACAAGACTCTGGCAAGTCTAACAAAAGAAAAGAAGGAGAAATGTGAATAACATGAATAAGGATTAAAATGGGTGACCTCACAACAGAGCCAATTGAAACAAAATGAACAACAGAAGAATCTATTGAAGAATACATGCCAACAAATTTGAAAACCGAGATAAAATGTTTAAGTTTTTCAGAAACTTGTTGCCTATCTAAACTAAAATAGAGATAGAACATTTGAACAGAGCAGTCACAAGAGAAGAAATTTAACAAACTGTAAAAATGCCTCAAAAGTCCTTGCCCAGAAGACTTCACTGGTGAATGACACTGAACATTCGGAGAAGAGTTGATACCAATTCTACCCAAACTACTTAAGAATACAGAGGACAAAAACAAACAAAAACACCTCAAAACATTAAAAAGCAAAGATACCTTTTGGACTAAGATGGGCCTCACCTAAGCCATCATATTTATACACACATGAGAATGTTTGACAATGAATAAGGAAGACCAAAGAAAAATGGATGCATCTGGATTACGGTGTTGGCAAAAAATGTTTACTATTCTCTGAACTACCAGGAGAGTGAACAAATCTGTTCTGAGTTCAGCCAGGATGCTCCTTAGAAGCAAGAATGGTGGGTTCTTGTTTCACTTACTTTGGACACGTTATCAGGAAGGGTCAATTCTTGGAGAAGGACATTTTATGTTTCATAAAGGAGAAGGTCATTGAAAAAGAGGAAGACACTTGAAGAGATAGATTGACACCGTAACCGCAATGATGGCTCAAACATTGCAACAGTTGTGAAGACAGGGTAATGTTTTTGTTCTGTTGTTCACAGGGTCACTAGGAGTCAAAACCAACTCCATCTCACCTTCCCCTACCACCAACACTGGAGCTCTTATGGGATCTTTAAAAACACTCTCAACAGCCCTTACTAACAAAGACTTGAGGAAGAAACATCACATTCCTGAGGACTCATTATGAAACCAAGTTTGAGCAAAGCTTCTCCCCTTCCCATTCCTTTTAAGCCTCCTCCTCATCCGCAGGTCAAAGACAAGCCTGGGAATTAGCTTGTCTCTGCTCAAAGGCCCTGCTCTGGGTTGACTACTTGGTAGGAAAATGCCTCCCTTAGGAAAAAGATATCTAGTCCCAGCTGCACCCCTACCTTCCTAGGTGACTTTGGGGATGTGGGAAAATCCTCTGGGCTTCAGTGACCTCATCATTAAGTGGTGCTTGTGTCATCTGCCCCGACTGCCTACCCTTAGGGCTAAGTTATAGACAAAGAAGTTCCCGTTTAGTCTGCAGTGTCAGAAAGTGTGCGGCATCATTGTACTATTGGCAAAAAGCTCAAGTTATTTCCTTTTTCTGGTCCTTGTCTCTCTCGCCATCCTTCTCCTGCTTCCTGGGAGACTAACATCTGATGTCATCAGGAGAGACCACTATCATGAAGACAGCTCTCAGATAGCAAAGATACTACAATCTAAGCCCAATCAAAATGAGAAGTTGATTCCAATTTATAGGAATTGTAAGAAATAACAGAACTGCCACAGAGGGTGTCCAAGGCTGTAAATATTTCTAGAAGTCAACTGCCACATCTTTTCCCACAATGCAGCAGCAGATTTAAATCACCTCATCTGATTTTCAGCTTAGCCCTTTAACCACTGCACTGTCAGAACTTCTTATGACAGTGGAAATAGCTTTTCTTTCCCCCATTTTCTTATATATAGCCATTTATTTGCTCTCTAGGTGGAAAACTGGTCTGCATTGTTGCCCGCTTTGTTTTCTGAAGAAATCTCACTAGTTTCTGTCTATTGCAAGGTCAGTACTCTTATAAATCCCTCTTCCGCTCTTAAAAATCAGAGAAGGGGCTTTAGTTGCCATCAATCTAAGGCTGATTTATGGTGCAACTGGAAACTAGAGCAACAGCAAGGACTATGACCAGAGGAACTGATTACCTTTCTGCACAGCCTTGCTAAAGCCTCTCCTGCTTGGATAAAGCCTGTTATCAGTCACTCTTTGGGGTAAGTATAAGGGAATTCCTTGAGTTCATCCTTTACACAGAACCCAGTCCATCAGGCAGCTGAGAAAATGTATGGTGAATTTGTTTAGCTTTTTATTCCACAGGGGCAAGAAGGAATTGGTTGGAGTTCCAAAGAGAGAATAGTCAGAGCTCAGTAAGGAGAACCAGGGGCTCATTATCAATTCTTAAAAGCAGTGCAGGAATAATTTAAAAGCGATGTATGATAGGGTATTATGGTTATCACAAGAGTCCACGATTAAGGTTGCATAGTGGAATGTACTTGGAGCGGTGGGAGGGGTGCGGGGGGATTGTGTACCAGGGAGGGAGTCTTTCTTTTACTTTTGAAAGAGAGGAGCGAACTGGGGAGTGGGGGGAGAGGGCTGGGCAGGAAGAGAAGTGCAGCAATGAATGAATGGAAATCCAAATTCTCTGTAAATGTTCGTTAAAATTATTTAAAAAATAAAATAAAATAAAAAGTAGTGCAGGAAGGGGTCTTGCATGAAGTCACCTTAGTGTCCCTGTCAGGCACTCTGGGTGTTTGTGGATAATGATCTCTGCACTTTGTTGATTTTAAGCAGCTCTAGCCATGTGAGCATCGTCCCTCTGTCTCTAATTACATCTACCGCAAGCTGTACTTCCCTTAAGTTTTATTCTTTGGGGAAGTTTACATGAAAATAAAAGATGTAACTATGTGGATTGCTATGTTATCTGTTTGTTACCATCACCACAAAGGCAGCTAGCAGTCCCCACAACAACCTTGAACCCTCCCCTATCTCATATTAATCTATTAAGAATGAAACCGTATAATAATATGACTAGAAAATCTTCTGTGACAACTCTAGATCATACCGATACCATTTTCTCTGACATCCCAGGTGATAACACTGTAGTGTCAGTAGCTACAGCAAAGATTTTAACTACCTATTCATTTAAGGAATACTAAGAGACTATTAGAACTCTGGTGGTTTATTGCTGTTGTTGATTGCTGTCAAGTTGAACATGACTCACAGAGACCCTATGAACAAAAGACCTGAAGCCTTTCTACAACTATCGTCGTTTCCTAAAGTTCAGAGTTCCCAGAGGCATGTGTTTAGGAAGTGCCACTCTGGTGGCTTAGTGGTAAGAAATTCCACTGCTAAGCCAAAGGCACGAAGTTCAAATCTACCAGCTGCTCTGCAGGAAAGAGATGGGTAATCTCCTCCCATACTATTTACTGCTTCTGAAAACATACTAGGGTCAATTATGTGTTGGTTCCAACTCAAGGGTACATACATAACAACAACAACAAAGTATTCTGCAAACTATTACAATAAGTATTAAGATTGAAAAGAAGAGAATCAAACGTATACTTTGTCTCCAAATCACTTCCAGTGAAGATAGGCTATATAGAGAGAAATCACTTTGTTATGAGACAAATAGTAGTAGTTTCTAAGATAATGTGTAGTATGAACGTATCAGAGTGAGTGATAATCTGAATTGGGGAAATTTCATGAAGAGACTAATTCACCAGGCAGTTTTTGAGTTCTTTTAAAATATTTGGACATGTGGAATTAAAAGAAAGACAAAACAGAATGAGGAAGGAGGTAGACAATCAGATTTACAATATAATGGCTTGTGATATGAAAGCAAAAGCGGAAATGGGATTTAGTTACTTGCTCTTTAATACAGCATATGAAAAAGATATATTAATCCATTGATTGGTTACCTCACAAAACAGTTATCAACTGTCAGTTCATCAAGACTAAGGATGATACTTCTCAAAAAATCATGTGCTCCCAGAATTTTAACATCACAGAAGTCACCATCTTCCAAAGTTCTTATCTATAGAGTAGAACTTCAGTAGCACCCAATTGTCTGAATACATATTAGGGACATTTCCCTTAGCTGGCTAGTTACTAAGACATTCTTAAATTGGAGACATCCTCCTGCTGTAACAGAGTTCAAAGAGATGCACTGTACCCACAGGACACTGGAAGTCAAAAGTAGTTACTGCTTGGATTTTCAGCTGTGGAAGAAGGGGTCTACATAGCCTAGAGTGACTTTTACTCTCTATGTGCTGGTACAAGGAGAAAAAGCAATAGATGAAAAGTTCAAGAAGCCATCAAACATTCTACAGAGTTTCCATATTGACTGGGCCGTTGAAACCAGCTCAACAGCTTTAATAAAGCATATGGTCTTTGCAATTACCTGCTATGCATTGGAGAGTTAGACAATGATTAAGGATGACAGACTAAGAATAAAGGTCTTTGACTTTTAGTGCTGGAGAAGAGTCTTGAACATACCATGGACCTCCAAGAAAACAAATAGGTTTGTCTTGGAGAGGGTGCAAACAAATTTCTCCTTGGAAGCTAGGATTTTGAAGCTCTGTCTCACATACTTTGGGCATGTGCCCAGGAGGAATCAATCCTTGAAGGATATCATGCTCAGAAGGGTGGAGGGACAGTGCAGGAGAGGAAGATCCCAGATAAGATGGACTGATACAATAACGGGGCCACAGGGAGTAGGTGTATCAGAGTCAGTGAGACTGGCTCAGGACACGGCAGGCTTCAGAGGTGCTGTATAGAGGGTCACTATGAATTACAAGCGACTTGATGGCACATAACAACATCAACCCTGATACCACTTAAAACCAAAGAAATCCGAATTCTTGGTATAAGACATGACATCAACAAATTTTTGTTAAAGCTACTGAGAGGACTTGTCAGTCACACAGGTTGAGAATTTAGTCTAACATTATTAACCTCTAATCAAGAGTTACAGTAGAAATTACCATGGCCTGCTAAAAGAACAAGTTCATTTTGAAGGAAGTGCAACCAGTATGCTTCTTTTTTTTTTTTTTTTTTTCAGTATGCTTCTTAGAAGGAAAGAGGTGAAAACTTATCTCACATACTTAAGGGTATGTTGTCAGGAGGTGCCAGTCGTTGGTAAAGGACGTCATGTGGCGAAAAGTAGAAGGTCAAGCAATAAAGAGGAAGACCTTCAATGATATGCATTGACACAGTGACTACAACAATGAGGTTGAAGATGGGGGAGATTGGATGTTAAGGATGATGCAAGAAAAGGAAAGATGTTAATTTGTGGTTCAGAGGGTAGCTATTAGTCATAGTCAACTCATGGCAGCTAATGGCATTGTTTGATAAAATTTCTTATAGGAGTTTTATGTTCGTCATCTTTTAAAATATTTTTTCTATTTTAACTATTAAATTTATTATGTAGCTTGCTTATTTATTTAACTATTTATTAAATTATTTTGTCATCTTAACGGGGTCCAGCCCTGTTAGATCGAACAATTCTGCCAAGAGAAGGGATGAGGATGAAATGAAGACGCAGAGAGACTACCACTGATGGCAGAAGTGTTGTTTGTTTGTTGTTATGTGCTGTCGAGTTGCTTGTGACTCATAGCAACCCTATGCACATCAGCCCTAAACCCTGCTCTGTCTTGTGCCGATCGCACTGTCTCTGACACTCCCATCCCGATAACCCCAGTCACTGAATCAATCCACCTCATA